>NW_017962917.1:851134-1056992 GCF_001661345.1 Ascoidea rubescens DSM 1968
AAACTGAATTTGCAGATTGTACTATATTGTGTATTGCACACAGGTTACGAACTATTCTCAAATATGATCGAATCATGGTGTTAGATAAAGGTGAAATCAAAGAGTTTGATACCCCATTGAATTTGTTCAACTCTGTTGATGGATTATTTAAGGAAATGTGTGAAAGATCTCATATCGTTTTGGAGGATTTCACTTTTTAGTTAAGAAAAACCAGGTTTTCACAACGTCAAGCATAAAAGCAAAACTTTAAAAGAAAACAAGAAATCATGCCTAATAGACAATACAGAAAAGAAATAAAATTAGAAATATCAAGAGGTAGATAGTACTAATTTCAAACCGTTTTTCTACAATGAGTTTCACTATTTTATTTATTTAAATCTAACCGGTTTTAATTTTTGTTTTTACTTTTCATTTTGTGGTTTAGTTTCATTTTTAATTTCATTTTTGTTTTCATTTTCATTTTCATTTTAATTTTAATTTTAATTTTAATTTTCAATTTCAATTTCAACTTCGTTCTGATTAATTTTTTTCAGTTTCAATTTTAATTTTTATTTCATATTCTGTCTTCAGGTTTATGTTAACCTGCTTAGATTTTGATGAAATCAGTCTTCCATCAATAGCTGATTTAATGCTTTGTTCAATAATTCAATAATTCAATTTGCTATTTATATATTTTGCTATTCATATATTTTCCAATTTATTTATTTAGTAATTCATCTTATTTTAGAAAAATGATACTGTTTAGTGATGTTGAATTTACACTAATCAAAATAAAACACTAATTTAGATGTCAACTATCACACAGTGATCATGTTTATAAAAAATATTTAATGCCTAATAATTTATAATTAATACTTAATATGTCTCTTCTAGCCTATTGAATGAATTGAAAGTTGTAAAAATACTCTAAATACATTTGGAAAAGGTATGTCAAACCTAGCAAAATGACCAGGTAGAGTTTCAGCTGATTCATTTTATTATCACATTTATCGTAAACAATTAATTTGTCTCTAAGAACAGTTGTAGTAATTGTAAGCATCAATCAACAAAAGAATTAAAGCCGCCATATAATTCTGGCTTGCTAGCAGATGAAGAGACTATTTTCTTACATTTTCTAGGAAGATCTTCCAATCCCATACAAGGATAGATTTTATTACCATCCAAATTAACCTTTAAGATATTGGGTCCTTTAAACGCTGTGGCATCCTCTTCATCAGGATAAAACGTTTTGATTTTGAACCACAACTCATGATAGTTTTTTAGAAATTTAATTCGGATAATTTGATTGTTACGGAGATTTAGCGTTTGGATATGAGATATTCCTTTGACGTATTTTAATATTGATATTTGATTATCACTTAAATTAAGCATTTTGATATGCATCATAACGTTAAAGTGTTGCAAAGTTGTTATTTGATTATGACTTAGATTTAACATTTTGATATGTGGTATTTTGTTAGTCGGTTAAAATTGATATGTTATTCCAGTTCAAATCAACAACTTCTAATTGTTCCGAATCCAGTATATTTTCAATGACATGAATATTGTTATGGCTTAAATACAATTCTTTGAATTTCGCCAATCCTTTAAGATTCTTTAGTTTACTGATATTATTGGATTGCAAATCTAATATTTCCAATTTATATAAATTGTTGGGAGTGGAAATTTTACTGCATGCTAAATTCAACACTTTTAATGAATATGGACTCTCTATATTTTCAATTACTTTTATTTTGTTATTTGACAAACGTAATACTTCCAACTTCTCTAATCCCTCCAAATTTTCAATGGTTTCAATTTTATTAGCCGATAAATATAATGTTTTAGCAATTTTATTTTGTTGATATTTTCAATCTTATTAGTTTTATTGATAGACAAATCTAATATTCTTAAGTTTTCAAACTTTTCTAAATTCTCAATTTTTGAGATATTATTGGATTTCAAACACAAAACCCTTAAAACCCTTATGGATTTTTCGGATTGCAAACCTATTAAATCTTGATTATCATCTCCTTGATTCACACAACCAATTTTTCTAGAGACTTCAAATAAGTCAGATTGAAGAACGTTTCTAAATTACTATCTTTGTATAAATGTAGTTCTATTTTTTTTACTTTATTAGAGACTCTCAAAAAGTTGTAATGTTTTATTGATAATCCTCTCAAATTTAAAAGCTCTAGTTTTGGAATCCTACTTTATATATCGATTTGTTTGATATACATAATTTAATTTCAACGATTCTAAGCTTGGAAAATGTTCATAGAACCTGATGTTAGCTGTTACAGATATAGTTATATGATGTAATATGCGACCTATGGTTTTCCTCGATATCCAAGTAATATAATAATGAGAATTGATATAAATAATTAATCTCACTGAACCGATTATGCAATAAAATGAGAGGTTGTAGATCAAAAAGTTTATTTGAATCTTCAATTTTGATGAGTTGATTGTGTGCAAATAATGACTCTCAATTAAATATACTTGCATGTCTAAAAATCCTCAATTGATTATGTGATAAATCTAGCTTTTGTAAACTATATGACTTCTTCAAATCAACAAAGTTGGTGAACTCATTGTGTGACAAGTTTAAATCTGTTAAATTGACCATTTTCAGCAAATTTGGAAGTTTACATAAACAATTGTTGGAAATATCGCACATTATCAAATGAATCAAACGCGATAATTAATTAATAGAATAAAGTTTGTGGCCCAAAAAATCTAAATGTTCTATAGTCAACAATATACAATAAAACCGAAATCGATTTCTAGTTTGAACAATATTAACATCCACAATAGACACACCATCACTGTTGATTCTAGTTTTGTAAAACATCAATAAATTTATTTCTTCTACACGCCGACAAAGTGTCAGGAGTTTGATTGTGCTGTTTCCCCACTGTTTCAACACCATGAGAGTTATGATAATTAGCGGTTTTGTATAGTACGTAAGCTGATATTTGAATAAAAATACATCTTTCATCTTTAAAGCTAAATGGTCCTTTTGGTCCAGCCGATTTTCATTTTTTATAGCTTCCAAGATATTTGGTTCCAAAATTTTATCAACAGTTTCAACCGAATCAAAGAACACAATATATGCACTTTTTCCGAGCAATTTATTTCCGGACGATGTCAGAAAAACAACTATATCAATAGAAATATCACATAATATACGCTGAATAATGAAAACCAAAAATCTATTCAATATATTGGGAGTGTATTTCAGGTTTGAGTTCGAACAATCCAGCAATCACATCTTTATGAACCATTTTTGACTGTTACTTTCACCCGAAATGATCTACAGTCAACCTAGCCAACAACTTAATTCTGTATTTATACCAAAAGAATTGGACAGTTGATTATTACTGTTTATGCAAGGAATCTGCAAGGAATCTGCAAGAGAATGAATTGCTACAGAAACAAACCTTGGTATGCAGGTTGAGGCAGCTGCCGTTTCGAGTAACAACTTTGGTTTCAAAGCCTTATTTCAACGAAAATTGTCTTTGGTTGTACTAGAGGTTTTGTTTCCCTTCTAAAAACAAGAGCCAATCATTTAACTTTTTTCTACTGAAATAATGATTGAACAACAAAAATATACATTTTATTATAATAATATCTCATTCAGTTTTCAGTTGTTTCTATTGACGTTATTTGATTTGTTAACAAACTAGTTAGATAACTGGATTGTTTTTGGATTGTTCGCAGAATATTCATTTGTTTCTGTAAAACTCACAACCCAAATTCCAGTTTGCCAATTGACATCCAACACAATCTTTATAGTTCCACGGTAACCCATATATTATTTCTTTGTATTTATAAAAACTAACCACACCAATTACTATTAAACTAAAAAATAAAATGTCAACTCTTGTAGTGACTTTTTTTATTTTCTCAAAATTGTCATTATTAAATCGAAACCTATATCTCATTGCCTTCAAAGCTAGTTTATTA
Source organism: Ascoidea rubescens DSM 1968 (assembly GCF_001661345.1). Lineage (NCBI taxonomy): Eukaryota > Fungi > Ascomycota > Saccharomycetes > Ascoideales > Ascoideaceae > Ascoidea > Ascoidea rubescens. The sequence goes on from NW_017962917.1 coordinate 855,086, forward strand.
TATATTAGCTGAATAAACAACCCAACTAAAAGTAAATTAAAATAATATGATCCAAGATAATTACTTATCAAAAAATTATGATTATTAACATAATTATTAAATGAAATCAGTTGACTAATCTTCGATAGTAGAATGTACGGAAAATAGTGAATCAAATATCCTATAAATATCTTAATGAAATTTTCATCAAATAATATTTGTAATGTGTCTAACGAATAGTTGTATTTCTGCAAGTTAAGTTTATCAGTTTTATTCCTTTCTTTTTCAGTTTTTTCTTTCAATTGTTTATATATCAAATAATCCTCAATTTTTTTATCATTACTATTAACAACATTAACATTATCAAGATTATTTGTACATTTTTCACTATAATTTTCATTATCTCCATCATCATAGCCTCGGTTCTCATAGTCATAATCATTAATATTAATTTTATTAAACTCTAAGAAATCTCTATGAAAATTAAACAAGAATTTTAGAATTTTCACGTTAAAGTATAAAAAGCTGATAATTAATGTAATCAAACATAAAAATGAGTTCAATGGATTAGTAAATAACAATATTTTTGTTTTTAAGCTATCATCTTTAAAAACGATGTTATCTTGAAAATTATTATTTAAAAGAGTATTGAAATAAAATGACCAATATTTCGGTTCAATCAAAAATCTTAAATGATCCGTTTTAATTTTAGACAAAACGATCAATTGATTATTTAGATTCATATTAATTAATTTTAGATTTAACTCAATGATTTTTTCCAAGCATGTCATTTTCTTGAATCTTAATCGATTTTTTTTCAACAATTCAATTTTATCGCCAATCTCTTTATCCCTTTTGTTATGTTTTTCCTTTTTGTTATGTTTTAATGCAAAATTGTTCAAATTGTGTTCTAAAAACAATGGATGACTATTCTCTTCAAAGTAAAAATTAGTGTATATGCTATTTGGGTCCTTGACACATACCACTTCTTGCTGATGATTGCCCCATTCCGGTAAATAGACCGGATGAGATAACAAGTAACATTGCAATTCTCTATTATATAATTTAAAAATTGAGCCATAACTTTTAATTTTGGCATTAAATAATAGTTTTTCATCCAAGTTTTCCAAGTTTTTTAAATGATTTATTGATTCTTCGTGATTACTTATTATTCTCCAATTATCATAATTGTCAGGTAGAAAAGATTTTCCAAAATCCCCTTTGCAACTAATTTCAAAATGATAATCTTGGGACGAAACTGGCCCTCTAATATTATTAACATGCAAGTAGTTTTTGGTATTATTGTGTCTTAGTCTAATGATTGAATTATCGTTAACAAATGCTAATTGATTATAAAACAAATGATCATCATATAATTTTAAGTTTTTTTCAATAATCCAATAATTATTTGTATCATTGAAATTATAAAGGTTAACTTGTTGCTCATTTGAGCCAATTGAATAGGTTTTATTAAAGGAATATAAATAGTTACCACCACCAAAGACTCCAAAAAAATTAAAATGATCAGGCAAATATTGTCTGATTGAGACTTTTGAGCCATATAAAATATTTAAATTTGCATCAATATTATTAGTAGTACTGCTACTACTATCATTAGTGTTGTTGAATATTGATAATTGAGATTTATAAAAAGTTGAAAGAAAAGAAAAATCATTGGACGATGGATTGTAATGTTTTAATAGATTTACATGGTAATTGAAAATGATTAAATAAACTAGAAATGGAATTAGAAATAAAATAACAAATACTTGATAGATAATGTTTTTCAAAACAAATTGTTTTTTGAATTTTTGATTCAATTGATTTAGTTTAGTTGATTTATTTAGTTTGGTTGTTTTTACGGATTTGTTTAATTTTATTGATGTGTGTTTTTTGATTGATTTAGTGGATTTATGAAGTTTTCTTGATTCTGACAATGATAGATCTTGATAAGTATACCAATTCTTGTATAATGTTAGTAAAACAAAATAGAATAACGATAAAACAGAGGAAACTTTTGTGGATAGCAAGAGACCTAACGAGATTGAAAATCTGAGTAAATTGTTTAAGTTAAAATGGTAGAGGCAGAGTAATAATAAAAATAGATGTAAAGAGTTATAATTTATATACTTTGAAACCTGGATTAGGTTGAATGGATCGATAATTAGTAGTAGTGAAGTTAAAAAGGATACTTTGTTGAAACAATTGAGTGAGTTTAGTATTTTGTAGAATACAATGATACTCAATGACGACATCACCAGGTTTATTATTCTCAAATGATATAATGAGATCAAGTCTTGTTGATTGGTACTATTTGTTATGAATTGATTGACTTTGAAGTAGAATAAATCTGTGAGCGGTGGATTAAAAGATAAGAAAAATGTTTTATTCGAATAATTTTCAATGTTTTTTACAATCAAAGTTTCGTCAATGGTGACTGGAGATAATGGATAATCGATATTCAATAGCGACGAAAAAATAGATAATAAAATAAGAAAAAACAATAGAATTGAGTTGTTTCGATTAGTTTTAGTATTGGATTTTCGGTTAGATTTGTTTTGTTTTCCAATCATAGCATCTGAATTGGCGTTATCATTTACACCAACATTGCTTCTCACAGTGTTGTTTAATGAAGCATTAGTTTCGTCTATGGAATCATCGGATGGCTGGAGCGCAGATTTAGCGGTGGTGGAGTTGAATGAATAGTAGATAGGTAGAGCCCGAATTGACCTGGTGATAAAATATGGTTTGTAGGGCCCCTGAGCATACACCTCAGCTTCACTCATCTTCAGCAGCTGCAACAGTTCTTTGGTGCTTCTGTAAACGCGTTCTTAGATACAACTCCATCTCTTGACTGGTGTTCAGTTGAAAGTTTTATTATATGCATCGCCGGATTGAGAAACATCCGGCCTCCAGAGCGGAAAGTGAGTGCGATCCGTGGTTCTGGTTTTATTTGTAAAGTGGAAGGAAAGGGTTTGGTGAAGGAGTTGGTAAAATGGAGTGGGCATTCTAGAAAGTTTATTGGGCTTTAGGATATATGGAAGTTGTTTATTTATGGTTATATACAGAGCTTTTATAAAATATAATAATTATTTGAAACTATTTGAAACTATTAGAAATTAATCGATATTAATTTTCAACTCTTTGATTCTGAGAATTGTCTTTGGCAATTTAGTTATAAAAGCCCTATTTTTCCTACATCTTTGTCTTTCGAGCTTTACATGTTTCGCTTTATTCTTTGCTTTCTCGATACAAACAGCTTTAATTTCGATCAATTCGGAAATCTTGTTATCCAAATAGAGATCAGTGACATTTTTTTCCTTGGATGTAGGTAGCCGGTAGAACAAGTCTCTTGATCCGAGGTTGGAAATGTTGTTCAATTTGATTGTAGTACCGACTTCAACTTGTCTTAAGTTGTATGGTAGGTTGATTAAATCGCCTTTAGTTATTAAATAGGGAAAGTTTTGGATGTTGACAGTGGCATATAAATTGTCGGCAGGAACCTTTTTGAAATTTTGTAAATCTGTTGTAATAGTTTTTATGGTTGAGTTGATATTGTCAATTTCTGAGTTTAATAGTTGAACATTGTCCTTCTTTTTCTGTTCTTCAATGTTGGATAGATAGTTTTTTTTGAAGGATGTGAAGGAGATCTTTTCTTTTTGATCTGGAGGTAGAGTTTTATATTTCTGAGAAATAATAGTGGATAAATGTAGTTGAAAATTATTGGATGAGGTGTTGGAGAAGAATCTTAGTTGAAAGAGGGGTTTTAAGAGTAAGGGAGATAATTTTGCGAGTATTGGGGCGATAGCTGAAGAGCCTCTTGCTAGCATATTGAAATTAGCGAGCAGCATCTTGACAAGAAATAGGCAGCATAGAAATAGAGTCGTCTTCTATAGATTGGTTGGTAAATTGTGAAAAAGTTAGAAAAGAGAAAGCAGAGCATGACCTGCACGTGACTCTGAGCAGTATGTTATGATGCATGAAACTGAGAGCCGGGATAAAGAGCGATGAAACACAGAACTAGGATAATGGCGGGGTGAAGATGGCAGGGTGTTACGAGCCGAATGGCGACGTGTATTTGGATGAGATAGACACCAATCTCGTTGATCCAGACTTGGACGATGTGCTTTGGTGGAGCTTACCGAAAAGCAGTTTTGCAGGTGGTACGGGAGTAAAGAAGAGTGATAATGGTGAGGGTGGAAAGAGAGCAATTAAGAAATCTAATCATGAGCTAGATTTGATGCGAAGTTCAATGCAAAGTTCAATGCAAGTGGATGATGTTGATGGGAGTGATCGACAAAGGGAGAGGGATAAGAATAGGATGGTTTCAAATCGACAAAGCACTAGATATCGATCGAGAAGACATGTCAACGAATCAATTGCCAGTGACGCATTTGTGATTGATCTATCTGATGAAGAGGATGATGAAGAGGATGATGAAGACATCATCGTGAAAGAAGTGGTTAAAAAAAGAAGGAAACGAGAAACTTTTGTGAAAAGTAAAAAAGTTGAAAAGCTCAATCAGTCCAAGAAATCCAGACAACTGAAGCAAGTTGAGTTTAAAAAGACTAATATTGATATCGAGATTGATTTTGATAATGAAGATAAAGAGTCTGGATATAGTGCGGAGAAACCTATAGTTGTCAAAAATATGAATGAAATCAAAAGTATAAATACAAAGGATTATGAGAATATCGAGCTTGATGAGAGTGCGATAACATTGGAAGATTTATGTTCAAGGGTATTCTCAATTGGCAGAAAGTCAAAGAACTTTGATTTGGCTGAACAGGCCAGGAAGGATCGAATAAATAGACGAAAAAACAAAAATAGGAATGCAAATAAAGATCAACAGGAAGATAAAGGTGGCGACGACATTAAAACTGATGGGGAAGATGGTCAGAATCAGACCAATGCTTTTGATTTACTAGATCCACAATTAAACGAATACAAGGTGGAAAATGCAAAGGAAGAAGATAGGCTAACTATTAAAAAGGATAAAGATGGAGATATGAAATTAAAAATCGTGAATGGAGTGATTCAAATTGAGGAAGAAAAACAAATATTCTTCCAAGAAAGCAATTGTGTTCAGGAGGAAAGAATACGACAATTGAAAAGGGATACAAAATTCAAGATAGTCGACCATGAAAATCCATTTGAAAACATTCTCCTATCGAATGCCTTTACGAAAAGTGATCGGACAAAGACCCTCAATCCAAATCTGATCTCCAGCTGGAGCATTAAGGAAACGATCAAGTTCTACAAGGCCTTGAGCTCCTACGGCACAGACTTCCAGTTGATTGCCCAGCTCTTCCCGAACAAAACGCGGGAGAAGATCAAGGGCAAGTACTCTGTGGAAACGAGGCGAAACCCGGAGTTGGTTGAGTTCTCCTTGAACAACAAAAGCGCCATCAACGTGAAGCAGTACTTCAGGGACGTGAACGAAAACAAAGCGCCGGACAACCTCACGCACTTCAAGACGCTCGCGCAGTTCAACGACGAGCTCCGGAAATTGCGCGAGGACAACGACCGCTTCATCAGCAAGCTCGAGCGGAAAATGTAGCCAGACCCATCGCAGTGGACCGTCACCCGCGCAGCCTTCCTGCCGCACCCTGCAGCGACTGCTCACACACCGACGGCGTTAATTGTGCACGTGCGTGGCAGCTGCGCGTTTTCAGCGAGCAACTTTGGAGCCTTCTTGAGACGAGCTTCTTCTCGTTTTGTCGACTCACCAGATGTTCTGTCTCTGCTGCGTGTGCTGCCTCTGCTTCTCGTCCTGTCTGCTCAGTCTAGTCTGCTTCTCCGGCGTCTGTCCTTTCTCCCCATCTTTTCCTGCTCTTCCCCAACATGGCCAACAACCTATGGAGACTCACCTCCACCTACCAATCGTTGTCTTCCATAAATAACCTCTTGAAGGAAGTTGATGTTGACGAGCTTGATACCTTGAACCTTGGTATCGAGTCCCTCAACAACATCAACATCAGCGCCGACATCCTCACCATCAAAAACGATACCAACGATAGCAACAATCTCACCGATAATGGCTTTGACAGTTTTTCCGATTCAGATTTTTGCAGCGACATGTTCAACATCCAGTACAACAGAGTCTCTCAACTATTGTTCAAAATGTTGGACCAGACTGATATCTTGCACGACTTGATCCACAACTCAAATGCCTCCTTGCTAAGATTTCTAGAATCGACCTTCATTCTAAACTTGTTGATTAATTATGTCATCAACGACTATGATGATTTTCTCTCTATAAAGGAACTCCACCTTCATAAATCTCACCCTCACACTTTAAATAACAATAACAACACCACCACCACCAACAACATTGACGACAGCAACAACCATAAAGATCATGATGAAATCGACTACGACATTGAAATCGAAACCCATGTCAATCATGACAAAAATTTATACACCTACGACACCTCCCCGGTCAACTCCAATAAAGAATCAAACCAGGAAATTTACAGCAGAAGATCCTCTATCGCTTTGGAAATTCTTTGTGCCGATATTTGGTCCATAACTGATTCCCTAATCAACTCAAACTACTTGCTCTTCAAAATTTGGTCCGTTTTAAACACAAATAAATCAATCTCAATTGTCAAATCAAATAATTTCATGAAAATCAACGAAAACTTACTCAACACTAAACTATCCATTCTACTAAGTTTTATCACTACTAAATTCAAAAAAAACTTGGTCAACAAGTTCCTAAACCAAATCACAAACCCTCCACTAATGGACTTTCTTCTAAAACTAATTTCCTCCGATAAACAAGAATCTTCAACTAATATCATTAATATTCTTCACGACCAAAACCTCATCCCAAAACTAATCAACTTTTTGAAACCGGATTTCAACTCCTCCATCCAATCTTCAACTGCTGATTTTCTAAAAGCCTTGATTACAATCTCCGCAAACTCAACAAACACTGACGACAAATCAATCATAGGCCCAAACAAACTAACAAGACAACTAGTCTCTCCCCCAATCATCCAAAAACTCATCAAAATCATGCTTTCAGGTAACTCCTCCCTATCAAACTCTGTCGGTATCATCATTGAAATTATCAGAAAAAACAACTCAGACTACGATATCTTACCGATGAACTTTATCACAATCGAATCTCATCCCCCAAATTCAAGAGACCCAATTTACCTAGGCTATTTAGTCAAGTTGTTTGCAAAAAACATTAAAAACTTCAATGCCTTACTTCTTAAACCCTATCCCTCAAATAACCTTAAAAAGACCTCCTTCGGTGAAATTGAATACTTGGGTTTTGAAAAATTCAGAATTTGCGAACTAATTGCTGAACTATTACACTGCTCAAATATGGCTCTTTTAAATAACCCCAAGGGCGAAGAAATCGCCAAAGAACGAGATGAAACAAGAATCAGAATCTCAAACATCAACAACAATTACGAAAATGATGATGATTACAACCAAATTAATAACTCAATCAATAACTCCATAAATAACTCGATCAAAATCGATAACAAATCCTCAGAAGTAGATGAAAGCGAAGATATTCATATGGATGTTGAAATTGAAAGCTTGAAGAATCTACATTTATCCAAAAATGACTCTTCTTTAAATAACTCTTCCTCAAATTTCAAAGTCAATATCCACTTATTTAATGAAAATTTTGATATTGACAATGACTTCAATAACGATCCGATTTTAGACGCTTCTTTGAATTTTGAAGACGATGTTGAATCCCCTTTTATCTCTTCTTTCACCTCCGATAACTATTTTGATGATGGTGAAAGATTATTCAGAAAAAACCCAATTATTGGTGACCAACTAAAAATTGCTTTGCACGATACTAAAATAATCAAAAACATCTTGTACTTGTTTTTCAGATTTCCCTGGAATAATTTCTTGCATAACGTCATTTTTGACATTGTTCAACAAATTTTAAATGGTTCGATCGAAATTGGTTTCAATAGATATCTAATTCTAAACTTATTCTTACACTATGACTTAATTTATTTTATTTTAAAAGCAGAAAACGCTTCCTTAAGCTACGAAAAATCAAATAATGGATTAAGATTAGGATTTATGGGTCATTTAACTTTAATTTCGGAAGAAGTTGTCAAGTTTTTACAATTTATTGATAACCATGGAAGAATACAATTTAGTTCAGAAGCACCAGATGTTCCTCAACTAAATTCTCAGATGATTAATTCAATTAAATTGCTCTATACTTGCTTAAAAGACGACGTGATTAACAATGATGCATGGTTTGATTATATTAATGGATCACTAAAGGAAACAAGAGAAAAATATAATGCTATTTTAGGTGAAGATAATAATAACAGAAATAATGATGATTCCATGAATGGTTATTATAATGATGTTAATTACAATGACGAAAACAATAAATTGAATGGGAGCAATCTTGACATAATCAGTAGTTACGATGAAGACGATAGTGATGAGGATGATAGTAATAACAAAAATAACAATGCTAATGATAGCAATGCTAATGATAGCAATGCTAATAATAACGATGATAATAATGATGGTGTTAATGTTAATGGTAATGACAGTAATACTAGTACTACTAGTGGTGATAATAATGGTAGCGACAGTAATACTAATAATACTATCACTACTACTACTACTACTAATAATAATAATAATAATGATAATAATAACAATAACAATAACAATAATAACAATAATAACAATAAGAAAAATAAGAAGAACAAAGATTATGAAAAAGGTTTCAATCATGCTTTCACAAAAGATTTTAACGAATTTCAAGAAAATGAGCCTAATGACACACTAGAAATTGATCCTGATGACTATATTAGCGATTACCATCAAAACCGATTTTCTACAAGGGAATTGAACGATCAAGATGAGGATGAGGATGATGATGATGGATACAAATATGCTGGAAGTTTTCAAAACACTGAACCTATTCTATCATTAAATGATTTACTAGGTGGTTGTGGCGGTAATGAAAAGCAAAATATTAATTATATTAGTAATGACTTAGTTAATCTGCATGAATTAGCAGAGTCTCCTCACGCCAATAGTGACAATTCAAACGATAACGGGAACAGCTATACTTTTATAAATAATTCTGGCGGGCTATCATCTGATGAGGATGATGCAGATTTTTCTAGTTGGGATGGTAGTCAAATTAGGAAAAAAAAAAAATCAAAAAACATTAACGACGATAAAAATTATTCTAGCCCAGTGATGGATGGATTTTCAGATGATTACGAAGATCCTAATGATGATGGTCAAAACTACTCCAAGTCATCGCCATTATACAATTCGATTTTGCAAAATTCTTTTGGTGCACCAAGTAAAGCGCTATTGCCTCAACTAAAACTAAAGCCAAAGTTCAACTCCCTAACTGGAAACGATAAGCAAAACAGTAAGAATACCAATAACAACGATTATTTGGATGAAGATGATGAGGTGGATTTGGAAGACCAAATTGACGATGAGGAGGACGACGATGATGAGGACGACGATGATGAGGACAAATACAAGCTATCGCGAAGTAAAAGCAAAGGAGATATGAATTGGAATGAAGATGAACAAAAGCGATTGCTCAGTATCGGTAGTTTTATTCATGCTCCTAATCACAAATAACACACGAGAAGTTACTCAAAGAGAAGCCACTCAAAGAAAAGAAAAAAAAATTGCTAGTATATAGTCCTAACGAAGTTTAATGACAGTTTTTATTTTAATGTTTTATGAGGGAAAAGAAAAATTAATAGATTTAAAAAAGAGTGTTAAGATTTTTGTATTTAGGTTTTTGTTGTTTTTTGTTTATTTCAGTGTATTCTTTAACTTAATGAAGTTTCTCCAGTGCACCAAATCAATATTCTTTTCTTGTGAGCTCTTCATGGCACTAGTTCCCAGTTCCATAGCTGTATCTTCTGTTTTTTCCAGTTTTAGTATGTACTTTTTAATTTTCTAGTTTCAAGTTTTCGATGTCGTGTTTAGCGTAGACTGCTTCGACCCAACTGTTCGTACAAAGCAGTGCTCTGGCTGTGGGTGCTCTGTTCTGGCCTTCTGCTGTTGCTGTTTCTGCTGCTGTTTCTGCTGCCTTTGCTGTCTCTGCTGCTCGTCGTCGCTGGGCCTCAGGGTGTGGCCTTTCAAATGTTTGGGTCCAAGCCAATCCCCAGAAAGAGCATTTTTCATGGTGACGTTTTCACTAAAACACAGTTCAACTCTCAGTCCTCTTCTCTTCACCACCCAGCACTCGACGTCGTTACAGAACAGCTCTCTGTCCTCTGCTAATGTTTGGCTCTTCCAAGGCCCACAAGAAACATGATTCCAAATCATCCTTTTTCTTCAGCAGAAAGTCCTCCTCCTCCTCGCCTACGATCTCACCACAAAGAAGCAACTTTTCAGCCAAATCTTCCAATGACTTCCAGAAATCCTTTCCCAACGCCTATTACACCAACACCAGCACCAGCAGCACCAGTTATGTCAACGAAAAGTCCTCTGCTCCTAAAAACCAAATAAACGTATCAACCTTTGACCAGACGCCCTTTTTGTTTGAGAAGAAGTATGGCGAGTCGCTCACCACCAGATCTGTTCTGCTCTCCAGCTACTCTGCTTTGCAAGACTCCTTGGGCCCTCCAGACTTGGTTCATTTGACTCAACTTGATAAGAGTTCCCAGAAGGATTTTGGAAAGTACCACTATCTAATTGGTTTGGACGTTGGCTCCTTGATAGCTCCTGTGGCTTATTTGACTACCTTGATTTACAACGACCAGCAACGGCTAATCAATAACAACAATCTGAACAATTTGGGCAACGTTGACACAATAGATCTCACCTCAGGCACTGATGAACTTTTTGAGATTGGAACTTATTGCTCCTGGAATTGTTTCAGAAAATGCGATGTCAGAATCAGAACAGAATTTCCTGGACAAAAACCTACAATTCAATTGCTAGATTCAAATAGCAAAAATTTATCACTAAAACATTTTCAGTCCTCTAAATCTTCAATCACTCCTCAAATATTGTCCACAAGTAATAATCCTAAAAACTTTTCAACTATAACACTACATTCAACTACAAATTTAGATAACCTTCCAATGTCACCTTCTTTTTCCACTTTTGATCTAAACATTTCTCTCTCTAATTCCATCTCAAATCCTATCCAGGTTCAAAATCAGAATCAAACTCAAAATCCGAACTCAGATGAAAGTCAAAACAAAAGTCAAGATCCAATCCAAAATCAAAATCAAGTTCAAAATCAAAATCAAATTCAAAATCAAATTCAAAATCAAATTCAAAATTCATTAAATAGCAATTCAAATCCCACTGAACAGGCTGGATATTATGGTTTATCTGAAGAATTTTGGTTGGAAACCTATATATCCGCAATAATACGTTTTACTCTTTATTCCACAAGTATTGATTTTTCAAAACCTGCTTTAATTCAATTAAATCCAATGCAAACAAAATCCTCCGTCAAAAAAATGATTACCAATATCTTGAAATTGTTACCAAAGGGTCATTTACCTGGCTGCTCAAGTCTTTGTTCAAGCCCAAACTTTGTCTCAAATTTTCTAGTCGATTCCTTGCTAAAAATCCTAGAGATAACTGGTTTATACAATTACACCATTGACTTGCTTGATCTATTAATTAAAGAAAATTTCCTCTATCATTTAATATTAATCAAAATATTATCTCAACAAAAAAATAGCGAAATTAAATTTGTCAATGAACTATATAACGGAATTCAATATTATTCAAATAAGTCAAATAATTTCAAAATTAACTATTTGTATTTTTATTTATTAGAGCAATCAAAATTTTTATTTTCAAAAAAACAGGTTAATATTTCCTTATATTTAGCTATAAAAGCTGTTGAAAATAATCCAGTAGAGTTTTCTTGTTGGTTGCATCTAGTTGAATTATATATTTTTCAAAAGGATTTTAAAAATGCCCTACTAACTTTAAACTCGTGTCCAATCAATTCATACAATAATGCGATCAAATCAAATATAATAAATTTAGAAAATTCAATTCTTGATCTTAAAAATCCAAATTATTTTAGTTTACCATTGCCCTCAATTTTCATTCCAACTTCAAGGAAATTAATGAAAGAAAAAATTAGCTTATTGAATAAAAATAATAATATAATAACTGATATCCTAATTCAAAGTGAGAAAACTGGGCCAATTTATAACAAAGTAGTAGATGATTTATCAAATGAATACTTTGCTACTGACAATGAAATTTTAAGTGTTGATCCAAATTTATTAGAGCTCAAAAGTAAAAGATTAAAAGGAACTTTAAAAATTGCTTATGATTTATTAACAACATTAGTAATTCTTGTTGGTTGGGATGAATTACTAAGAATTAGAGCCAGTGCTTTTGTTATGCAGAAGGAATATCTTATGCCATCTAAATCTAATCTCCATTCAATTTCAAGTGAAAGCGGATTTAATATTTATAAAAAATTTCACTCAAAAAGAATGTGCGAAAAATGGTTAGACACACTATTTATTTTCTTATATAATGATTTAAAAATTGTCATGGATTGGGAAAAAGAATTTGAAAAAGATGATAAATCAATTAAACATTCATCCTTAGAATGGGATTTAATTGGATCAGTTGCATTATCAGTTAAGCATTATGACTTGGCTATAGCATCTTTGAGAACAGCGTTATCGGTCTCTTATTCCATCATAACGTCTACAAAATTGATCAATTTAATTGATGATTTTGTTGAAAATTTTCCCAGATTTAAAAAACTAAACTTAGGCGTGTTACAAGATTTTGATGATGATTATGTGGACACAAGTAAAGTATCTAGTTTTTCAAAGGATTTTTATTTAATCGGATTAACAAATATAATAAAAAAGAAGCAACTTGCAACAGTAAATGATAATCAAGGAATAATTGTTGAATTAGGAAGTTATGATAATAATTTATTTTTAGATTTAATACTCGAAAATGTTTTAAAAAATATACTATGGAGCAATAGATGGTATCAGGATTTTTCAATGGACTCATTAATAATTTTAAAGCATATTTTAAAAGATAATGATAAAGAATTTATCAGAAATAAAATTCGGTCGAAGTTTTTCAATGTAACTAATCAAATGAGTTCAGATACGTATAATATGTTTGCATTATTTGATAGGTATATAAAATGGATTGAAATCTTTGATAATCAAGATGAAAGTGATTAATAAACCAACTGATATTTCAGTGAATAAAATTTATTTCTGAAAGTACTAAAATCAAAATGAAAAAGAAAAACTTTTAAAATTTCTTTTTTGAATATTCAACAGCAATTTTTTTCATAACTTTTTTTCTTTGTTTAAGCATATAGGTATATAAAATGTACGAGCCAGGAATATAAGTTGCTAAACAAATTTTTAAAAACCAAGCGTATAATAGATGAATATTGGAAGTAGCATCGGTCAAACTATTATAAATAATTAAACATTCGCTTGAAATACCCATTGGATACAATACCAAAAACAAATTGTAGCGTAGAAAAGTTAAAAAAGTGGGAGGACTACCATTTGATTTGATGTTAATTGCATAATAGCTATATCTCACAATTTCAGTGATCGACCAAGCAGTGGATAAAGTGACATAATACCATTTGTAATTTGGTGGAGAATTGGGTAGGACAGTGAAAATCCCAACTACAATCAACAATCTTGAAAAGACTTGAGCAATAGTGGTAAAAAGAGGAGCTCTAACGTTGCCCACAGCAGAATTGTATATTTCAACAATAGCTAAAGATTGGACTCCAATTAAGTACTTGTAAGTATTTTTAAATAAATCAGGTTGCTGATTAATCAAAATTCCTGGAAAAACATTGAAAAAAAAAACGCCAGCCCACGAGATGGAGGAAACCAAATTGTAAAAATATATCCATACTGGTTGGGATCTTGATTTAACCTCTGAGCTAGTTGTAGATTTGACAGAACTCATTTTTTAGAAATTAACTTCGTTTGCTGATACTGATAATAGTAATTGGTTGGGTCAAAAATCTAATAAAGGAAACTGGTTGAAAATACAGCTTTAAAAGCATTACTCACGTGAAATAGATAATATAGAATGCATGAAGCATGAAGACGCGCTGCATTGCATGCGTGACCTTTTTTCTTAAAAAGAAAAATTAAGATAAAGCAAGAAAATATATTAAAATGCAAAAACAAAACCTATTGAGGAAATTTCAGTTATGAAAACAAAAAGGATATAAAAACAGAACGTCGAAAGTAGAAATAACAAAAATTTTGAAAACTAGAAAAAAAACTAGGATAGGCTGTAAACACCACCCCATCTAGGAGCATTAAGGATAATAGCCATCAAAAGACCAGAAACAAGACCAGCGCAAGGTAAGGTAAAAAGCCAGCCGAAGTAACACCAACCAACCATAATCCAGTTGACAGCATTCAAATCATTATTACATAAACCAACAAAAACAGTTGCACCAACAGCAGATTGGGTTGTAGAAACAGGGAGAGCTAATTGAGTAGCCATGACAACAGTAACAGCAGCACCTAATTCAATGGAGAAACCTCTAGATGGTGATTGCAAAATTAATCTGTTACCCAAGTTTCTCATAATATTATAACCGTAAGTCCATAAACCAATAGTCAAAGCAGCAGCGGCGTAACATAAAACCCAGACTGGAACATCAGCCTTGCTTGCAACAGTATTGGAAGTCCAGACTAAATAGACAGTAGCTAATGGACCAGCAGCATTTGAAACGTCATTAGCACCATGAGCAAAAGACATGGTGGTGGCAGTGATGGCTTGTAAAATAGAGTATAAATATTCAACTTTGTTATTGTAGATTTTAGCTTTTGTGTGGACTTTCTTTAAATTACCTGCCAATCTACTTTGAGAGTTAACTTGATCTGAAATGATATCTTGGTCAATACCATGAATGAAAATTAACCACAATAATTTTGGCCATTGTTTTGGATGTTTTAACATATTAAACCAAAGAGTTCTTGTTGGTATTTTTTCTTCCAAGTTTGAAGGACCGTCATTAACTGGTTGTAGGGCGACTTCAATTTCTTTACCTTTGTTGGAAGTTTTATTTTCAATATCAGTGCTTACGGCTTCATCATGACTTGGAGTTAATTGTTCACTTGTAGTTTCATCGTATCTTCTACCTTTATAATAATCAATAACTAATTCGTGTCCCTCTGGCATTGGGGGGATGTTGTCAGTTGATTTGAACCAGTAGATTGGACCTTTAACAATATCATATTTTCTTAAGGTCCAGTCTTCATGAACTAACTTTCTTCTGAAATATGGGTAGAAAACAAGCATGTAAATAGCAAAAGCACAACCACCAACACCAAAAATGGCACCAATAATAGTGCTGTTTGGTAATTCATCCAAGTTTAATTTTGGACTTCCCTTCCAAACAATCAACATGGTCAAGATTGAAAAAGTAATAAAGACTAACACAGGAACATACATCAAACCATTTCTAACATCGTGCTTTCTTTCAAGAACAAAGTATTTGGACGTCAAAAAGGCAATCGAAGCAAAACCACCAGCGACACAAGGCGAAATAAACCAAGAAGCAGCAATCTTAGCAAAACCTTCCCAACCCCAATGAACATCAATACCTGCAGCAACACCAGCACCAATAATACCACCAACAATGGAATGAGTGGTTGAAACAGGTAAACCAATAGAAGTAGCAAGAGTCAACCACAAAGAGGAACCAACAATTGCACAACACATTGCCAACATTAACACAGCGGGAGTTTCATTGAAATCTTCCACATCGATAATTTTAGATCTGATAGTTTCAGAGACTCTTGAACCAGCTAAAACTGCTCCTAAAAATTCAGAAAGGCCTGCTAAAATCATAGCCTGAGGATAGGTCAACGAACGAGAGGAAACAGAAGATGCAAAGGAATTGGCGACATCATTGGCACCAATATTCCATGCATCTAAAAATGCGAAAATCATCGTAATCGCGAAGATGTAATCAAAATCATGAAGATTAGCCATTTTGAAACTTTGATTATTGTTTTTATTTGTTTTTTTTAGTTGTTTTCTTTATTTTTCCTTTCTTTTTTGGTTTCGATAATTAATGTGAATCAAGAAAAGCGTAAAATCTGAATTTTGTTTGCAGAATTTAGTAAACAAAACTGATCTGGCTTGATACTCAATAAGACTAACAGAAAGGGACTTACGATGAGAAATGGCTAGAATATATATGATTTCATTTTACTACGATAATTTTTTCATGATATCAAAACACCATAGAAAACCCTTAGGGGAAAAAGAAACAACCACCTTTTCAGCTCACAAGTATCTGGATTTCTAAATCCAGTATTTCATAGGCCAGGTGGACGTCAAAAACAATAAAAAGCTTTGCGGACTAAAACCTCGTGGGATCGATTGCCAAGCTTTTTAAAAAAACATGTAGTAATAATTAGTTGATTTTTTCTCCAAAATTTCCAAAACGCCAACTCTCCAGCCTTACCCGTTGCTTTTTTGGGCCAGCAAACAGATCTCGCACTAGACAAAAAAAGGAATGTCCAAACCAAATAGCAATCCGATAAATGCTATAGGGTCGTGCGAATAGAGTCTGAATAAAGTATGCTTCTATGGTGATTTTTCTAAAGAACATGCAAAAAACTATCTTCCAGTGCAGCAAACATATAGGGCTCTTTGGCGTTTTCCCCATCAAACGCAGTAAGGCTGGGTGTGAGCAACTTCCAGTTGAGGTTTGTGTGGCAGTGCAATTGCCGAAAAAGGACAGTATCAGCATGCGACCGTCGGTGCACCACCACAATCAAAGTCTGGGCAATAAACGTGGTGCATGGAGATGCATGAATCTCAGTTTTTTATTTCCACATGTTTGCGCACCGCTGCTGATTGGGTGAAAAGCATGCAGCCGATCCTCCATAAGTTTGTTTATGTCTCAAGATAATTAAGATTTCTAGCTTGATCTCTTGAAGATACCAAAACAAGTTTGTTACAATTTTTTTCTCCATTCCCAATTTTTACAATTTCCTTCAGTTTTTTTTTTATTTGGATCAAAAGGCTGATGATTTTGTTGATTTATAGAAGCTGGTCTTGTGATATAATCTTTTTTACCTGCCAAAATTTTTACTATTGTTTATACATTAATTCATGTCAATGAGAGTGTTCTATTATTATCAGAAAAGCTTGCTCTAAAGCACCGAAAATTTCCGAGAGAAATTATAAAAACCATCGATAAGGATCGCTTTCTAAACTTGTTTAAGCTTTTCAATGTTTAAGCATAATCATGTACTTGCATTGACATGCAGAGTCGATTAATCGAAATCTTTGTATATTCAATAAAAAATTCCATTTATTTATCTACAAATACAAAAAAACCAATATAATTTACACAATTTATATATAATGGCAAGTACCCAGATCGGTTTGCAATTTTTCTGCAAACAAGCATACTTCCACTTAACCATCCAAGAGATCTCAAAACAATAATTGGAATATAACTAAACACTATAAGACAATTTACAAAAAAAAATATTATTTCATAAAGATAATCATAAAAACATAAATCTCATAAAGAAATCAATCCAAGACTTTTTTATTCTCTGTCACTCGAGTTCCAAAACCAAGAGTGTGAATTTTTGGATGGTAGTTTTTTTGTATTTTCAAATATTTGTGGCTCGGACCCATCATTGGGAATAACCTTTCTAGTTTCTTTGATTTCAGATGTACCATCTTCAAACCATTTCTCGATTTTGGTAAAGTTTTCAATAGAACCATCTTCTTTAGTTGTAGAAGAAAATGAAGATGAAGATCCAACTACTTTTTTGCCCGATTCATTTATCTTATTTATATCAGTTTTTTCGATTGAAGAATTTGAATTTTTATCCAATCCGTAAAATTCTTTGAATTTAGTTTGAGCTTCCAATCTTCTTTTTTCTCTTTCTTGTTTATCAACTTCCGCCATATGCAATCGCCAATCCAAGTATTTTGTATAGTCTTGAAAAAACTTGTACTTGTTATTGTCATAAGTATTAGACAAAACGTCCTCTTTAGACACCGCAAACTCGGTTTCGGGAATTATGGCCTTGGGAAACAAACATCTCCAAACCCCCTTTTCATCCCAAACTGATAATCCACTTTTCTCCTTGCAAACATTATAAATGTTGGTTGAAGGAATCGGATAGGCCCATAGCCCCAAATTGTTACCACCTTCTTTGAATCGTTTGAAAAAGGGAAATGGTCTTTTAAATCCAAGATTAGAACAACCACTTTGGTCATTATCAGAATCTTGAAAGGATCCAGAACTAAAACTAAAATCTTTGTCGAAAAATGTCGATCTCATTGAATTAGCTTGATCCAAAATATCATCCATAAATCCAAATGATTTTCCCAAAATATCAGAGGTGACATCAGTTGCAATACTACTGGCAGATCCAAATACTTTTTTCAATGATTTCTCGGCATCCTTCAAGCTCTCATAGAATTCATCCTCTCCAAACTCATTGGAGTTTGGAGAAGGATCATAAACATCAATTTCAGAGTCTTTTTTGTCCTTTCCAGAAAAAAATCCCATTTTATTTTGCTTCAATATTTGCAAATAGATAAATAATAAATATAATAATAAATATAATAAATAAAATAAAATAAAAAACAGACAAATACTATACTATAGAAGTAAATTATCACCAGTTTGCCACACTGTTAAATCAAAGTCCTAACAATAATAAAGAATTTTCTCGAAAATCATGTGATAATTGCAACTAAAACCATCTCTTCTTATCAACAAGCAACTAAAAAAGAGCTGCAAAAATTTTATTCAAAACTCATCATCTTCCTCATGAAAAAACGTACCGAAAGTGATAATGGTCAAGTAAACCAAAAAACCACCCCCCATACTCATCAACATTGCATTGCGTGTAATTAACAATGAATGGTACAACATCAAAGGCAACGCCAAACCACTCAATACAAGAAAACCTGTTAAGAATTTCCCAAAATCTGGCACTGATGAAGTACTCTCATTCATAAAATCATTGTTATCTAGCTTTCCAAAAACTGCATTGGGTATGGGGGCTACCAAAAATATACCAATAACACTCAATGGCCTCCAGTTATTATAAACAGCACAACTCAATACGATCAAGAGAAATCCAAATGCCAAAATTATAGATAGGCATATTATTTTGGACAAGGGGTTTATTGTTATCATTTTGGGGTCTGGAAATACTATTATTAGTGTTCGACTGACAGATTGAAGATTAATTGTAAAGAGTACAGCTCTTAAGTGATTTGCACAGCTCCAAATGAAGACAATTTAAGTTTCAAAAACAAAATTCTGTTTTCAAAGCTTTTCACGGGATTCGAACACATGTCCCGGCAGTCTCCTATTGGCTTTTTGGTGGGCATAAGATATAATACAGAGTGAATAAACAAATATATCAACAGATAAATGAAGAACTCTTTGGCTACTTTTATTCAAATGACAAGAGAACATGCTGAGCTGAACGCGTAGTATTTTCCTTTCTACATTATGGTGTGGAGCCCAAATAAAACAAATAATATATTAACACTAAAATACATATTTAAATTTGCAATAAAATATAATTGTTAAAAAAATTAATATTAGATAATTTAAGTGTCTTTTATCCAGTAAATAAATCAAATTTTAGTTCTCATAAAAAGGTTTTTTTGTCACGCAGCTAATAAAAATCTGTATCACAAAATATTGAAGATCCTAATTCTTTTTGCTATTTCCAATTTATGAAGGAAAATGAGAAGTGAAAAAAAAATTAGCTAATACTCTCCAGCTCTCGATTAAACTTGTAAAAGAAAAGCTTCTTCCAATTATCAAAATTTTCTGTAATTTGAAAATTTTTAGCAACCTCCTTTATATTGAAATCCTGATTCCAAGTTTGTTCAGAGTGCCTAAAGATCTCTGCTTTATCAGTGTAAAATCTTCTAGCTGTCTCTTTATTAGATAAATCATTTTGCAAGCCAGTTATTTGAAATGTATTTTTCTTTTCATATTCATTAAGATCAGGACAATAGTCGATTATTGGAATCGTGCCACTCTCATTGATTGTAAAATCAGTTTCAATCAAGTATCTTTCCACATCAAATTCCTCGTCTCCATTTTCAATTTCTTTTTGATTATAGTAATCGTATGTGTACTGTATTTCATCGTTATCATCTCTAATGCTTAAGTTGTTTAAGTCATATAATAACTCGTTGGTAAAATTTAGTTCATTGGAGCTAGTTATCTTGAGATATAAATTTTCATTAATATCAAGAAGACCATTTCGTTGTTTAATATATTTAACTCTTCCTTTAATTCCTTTTATATGTGGATAATTTTGTGGTCTGATTTTCCTCTTTTTAAATTCTAATATTTCTGTTTCGTTGATATTTATTTTTTTTGAGCTAAATTTTTTTTTTTTTGAAAGAGAGGTGGTATCAGAAATAGAATATGATTTATTAACTTTTATACCGCCTGTTAATAAGTGGGTTCTAGCTGAATAAAAAATTGATAATCTTAAACAATAAATAGCATGAAGCTTCAAATTAATGATATCATTATCATCAAGCAAAGCATTATTAACTACTTTGACTCTCAAATTATGAATTTTTTCAAGTATATCATCTTCATTTTTATAATTAACATTTATAAAACCATCATATAGATGGCAATTGTATGGATATAGCATTATATGCGAAGTCATAAAATCGGTGTAAAAGAGATAGGAAACTTCTGGAAAAATATTATATAATAGATTTGCAAGCATATACCAGTAATTATAGAATATAACTTCAATAAATTCTGTAATGTTTTTATTGCTGTTGATAATGTCTAAGCTAATTTCACGCCTTATTTGAATATAAGAATCATTATTTACTAAAAATGATAAATTAAAGATTTCAGGGGGTAAAATTTGAAACCAGTTACTTAATATTAGATAGTAAACGCCGGTAGGCAATTCTATTATATATTTATCACTTTTTCTTTGAGAAACATCAATTAGATTATTAAGATACTGAAGCAATTTTTCTGTTTGATAAATAAATTTGAAAAATTTGAATTTTAAGCGTAGTGATAATACATTTGATTCTAGATTAAAACATTTTAGTAATATAGTTTTAAATTCAGACAATTTTTGGCAAATTTCGATTAAGACTTTGTAACTTGTTGGTTTAATATAAAGTCTGGTAATTAACGAAAAGACTCCTTGAGTATAAAACTTCGGGGCGATGCTTAGAGCAATTTGAGGATTAAATAAATACTTAAATACCAATTCAATATTAGAAGAATTCAAATTTAGATTGAAACCAAATATACCATTGTCTTGTTGCTGAGATTGTGTGTTTGAATTTGGAGATTGTGTGTTTGAATTTGGAGATTGTGTGTTTGAATTTGGAGATTGTGTGTTTGAGGGATATCTTGGTTGAGTCATATCAATGTCCAGTTCACTGTCATTTACGTTGCTTGGAGTGTTGTTATTAGAGCTATAGGAAGTTAATTCTAATGGAAAATAATTCATATCGACATTTGAAGGAAAAATTGTTTTAAAAAATTCATAAAGATCATCAGCACTTTTTTGGTCTTTATTATTGATTTTAACATTTTGTCGATGCCAATTTTCAACAACGCCTAGTAAACCATTGCTATTTGTATAAGCCCAACTGAATGGAAAAGTGTTGTTATTTTCGCTATTATCAGACATGTTGAATTGGTTTAGAAAATAGAAACATCTGTGGTTTGTTAAAGTCCAGCATGATATGATGTCTTCAAAGGCTTTATTTGCATAAGATTTCAAGTAATTTATGGTGGATTGAATAGATTGATTTGAATAACGATCAGATAGAATGATTAAATCAGCCAAAGTTTTTGAAGTAATTTTTTGAATGATTGTGAATTTTTCGATTGGTTCTTCTTGCAAGTAGTCATTAGTTGAAGACGAGTTGGACTCTACCATGTATTGAGCAAAGCAATCGCATAGAGTGTAGTTATTTTTTAATTGGATTATTATATAATCAATGGCTAGGGAAATAAGGATATTGAATGCTAACTCATATGAGTCGTATTTTATTTCTATTTTGTTTTCTTGATTTTGATTATTTTGATTATAATTTTGGTTATTATTTTCATAATTCAAAGTTTTAATTAAAACAGTATCTAGACAGTAAAAGCAAATGAATCTAAAGAACCCACCTAAGCTAGGTTCACTGAGTGCGACAGCTCTATTGAAGCCAGTTGTTGTATGATTTTTTGAAAAGTTCAATTGGAAGTGATCTTCAGGGTATTTTATTAGTTTGAAGGAGTATTTTTTTTTAACAATGGTAGATGTGCTTTCTGATGGTTGAAGTGTTTGAATTGTGGAAGAATTCTGACTTATTTTCATCGAGATTGGAACGCTTTTAATTGAAGATGAAATAGTTGCAAAATCTGTGTTGCTGCTTGAGAAATAAGGTTCTTTTGTACCCAGAGTTCCGATGGTTTCGTTTGACTCCTTTCCAGTTATTTGAGTGCCTAAAGGGTCTTCTATAAATTGAAAATTTAATTTGTCCTTTCCTTTATTATTACTATTATTATCATTAGTTTTGTTGTTATCGTTATTTTTGTCATTTTTGCGAAGATCTTTATTCCCATAGGTGGGATTATGGAGAATTTTTTGGTTTTCCATGTTCATATTAATAAAAATATTGTCATTTCCATCACCATCACCATCACCATCATTTTTATTTTGGATTTTATTAGCAGACATAACGGTTGTGTTATTATCGAAGCTAGTAGTGGTATTAGCAATATTGAAATTCTGGCTAGCAAAAGTGATGTTATTTCTATTATTGTTACTATTGTCAGATAGAGGATTATTGCTGATAAAGATGGTATTTTTTTTGAAATTATAATCATCGATTTGAGCTTGAGTGTAATCGCAATAGGAGCATCTCAATAGCTGATCATGGGGAATCGTTTTGGATATTTTTTTCTTATTGTTGTTGTATCTTTGACACTTCAAGCATTCTGGAAAGGTCTCATCACACTTGATTCTTCTTTCTTTGCACTGCTTGCAACCAAGTTTTGAATTAGTATGCTTTTTTCTTTTTTGAGCTTTATTGGAAACTCTAAAGGACGAGTACAATGAAGAAGAGGAACCAGACATTGCAGTTAGTAAAATAATAAAATAATAAAATGGTCAAGTAATCGCAAAAGGTGATAGTCGCAAATTGCAGATTTTGTTTGCTGCCTGAAACAAAAAGGTCTTTTTCAAAGTATAATTGTTTTATGTAAGTTTTCCCGTTCTGAATGTGCTTGGTGATGTTCTTTATAGCTCAAAAAAGGCTCAGGTTCTATTTTGTGCTCCAGAGCTGTAGAAGCTTTTTTTCACAGCCAAATCGATCACAGGGAAAAACGCACCCACCTGTTGGTCCCCAGACTGCTTTTCTAGCTGGATCTGCAGCCTCACCCTCTAACCGGGACAGTGATGAATGCGCCCCAAAAGCAGAAGTTGTCAATCACGTGCATCCAGTCAAACCCCCAGTC
Organism: Ascoidea rubescens DSM 1968; assembly: GCF_001661345.1. Classification (NCBI taxonomy): domain Eukaryota; kingdom Fungi; phylum Ascomycota; class Saccharomycetes; order Ascoideales; family Ascoideaceae; genus Ascoidea; species Ascoidea rubescens. Next base: position 878,583 of record NW_017962917.1, read on the forward strand.
GAGACTGGCATCCACTTTTGCGGACAATATGCAGGTTCCGGCGCTAGGATGTGCGCTGAAATTTTCCACAGATTGTATTTCGTCTCAAAGAGTCAATTTTGGACCGAACCGAGCAAAGTACTAAATCAGGTTGCAGTACCAAATCGGGCTGCTTTGATTGGGCTTCGGCCAATTAAAGCGGCGCTGGGGTTGTTTGGTATCTCGGGAGAGAAACACTTTTTTTTTTACGATGGGCTGAACTTCCAGCTCTGTGGTGCAAAAGCCTTGAAGGAAATGATAGAATATCGACTTATAAATAGGATTTCCTTTCTCAATCGACCTGAATTTTTTTTCCCATTTTTTTTCCATTTTTTTTCCATTTTTTTTCCATCTTTTTTTCTTTTTCTCAAGCTTCTGTCTGTTCTCTGTTTCTTCTCGCTGCCGGGTCTGTTTTGCATTGAATTATAGGAAAAGAAAACAAATAAACAATGTCTTCTGTTGCCACTGAGACAGTAACTCTCAACCAAAGATCTAGGAAGAAGCCCGCAGTCACCACCAACTTGACTGCTATTGATACCTTTGGAAACGTTTTCAAAGCTCCAGACTACACCATAAGCTCTATTTTATCTGCTATTCCCAAACACTGTTTTGAAAGAAAATGGTACCTCGGGTTGTACTATGTATTTAGAGATATATTCTGGTGTGTTGTCTTTGGCTATTTATCGAAAACATATATTCCATTAGTCTCTAACTACTATGTTAGAGGGTTGTTATGGGCTATTTACACCAATATTATTGGCTGTTTTTACGTTGGGTTGTGGATTTTGGCACACGAATGTGGCCATCGAGCATTTTCCGATTATGAATGGCTAGATTCAACTGTTGGATGGATTTTGCACAGTTATCTTTATGTTCCATTTTTCAGCTGGAAATTTTCGCACAGAAAACACCACAAGTACACTGGTAATTTGCATAAAGATATGGTTTTCGTTCCAAAAACCAAAGAAAAATTTTTAGAAAAACACGAAGTATCCCACTTGAAAGAATTAACTGAAGAAACACCTATTGTCACACTATACAATCTTGTTATTCAACAGGTTATTGGCTTTCAGTTATATTTGGTCTCTGATGTGACTGGACAGCCCTATCCAGGTGTCTCCAAATGGAAAGTTAATCATTATAATCCAAATTCGCCAGTGTTTGATAAAAAGGACTACTGGTTTATTGTTTTGTCAGATATCGGTATAATTTCTCAAAGTATTATTGTTTATCTTTGGGGCAAGAACTATGGCGTGTGGAGTGTTGTTATTGACTGGTTTATTCCATACATGTTGGTTCATCATTGGATTGTGTTTTTGACATATTTACAGCATACAGACCCAACTATGCCACATTATGACAACGATGAATGGAATTTTGCTAGAGGAGCAGCTGCCACAATTGATAGAGAATTTGGGTTTATTGGACAACATATTTTCCACGATATCATCGAAACACATGTTTTACATCACTATTGTTCAAGAATACCATTCTATAATGCTAGAGAAGCTACAGTTGAAATCAAAAAGGTTATGGGAGAACATTACAGACATTCAGATGAAAACATGTGGATTAGTTTGTGGAAAACTTCTAGATATTGTCAGTTTGTTGAGAACGATAAAGGTATTAATATGTATAGAAATGTTAACGGCCTAGGTCCCAAACCGATTGATGATTAGGACATATATAGGTATAGATTATAGAAGTATAATACAGATAAATATATAAATATATAAATATATATAGATATATACTTGATTAATTTATAATTTATTTTAACTTTACATTAGTTTTAGTTTGACTTCATTTAACTTAATTTAGTTGCAAAGTCTTTTTGATATTGAATTGACAGAAACAATAGAATTACTTTATCTTGCATTTCAATTTATTACAAAAATTGAAATAAATAAAGACCAAAATAAATAAATTATTTATTTAATTAATTATTTACTAATCAACCAATAATGGCAAGCAAATTAGAAATACGAGATAAACATTGATTCAGATATCTCACATCTTAACTGTGAATAAATTTTTCGGATGATAAAGAAGTAAATGATTCCGAAGATACCAGATCTTTCAAATTTTTGAATTTGTTAAAAATTTGGACAATATACAGTTAAATTACATAAACAATATAAATATATCGTGATATAATATAATATAATAATATAAGATCAAATGGTTCACGTTTAAAAAGCAATTTCAAAGATATAATCAACAAAAAAAAAAAGAAATGTGATTGTCCTTTCTTTGTCATTTACTTCATGACATGACTAGAAAAAAGAATTCAAAAGTCATTGATTGTATCATTATATTATAATACTACAGCTCGATATTGTTATCGATATTATCAGAAACCAGTCACATCCAATTCAGAACTGAGTCGATTTCTCAGCCAGAGTAAGAAGAACTTGGTGAAGTCTTTGGTCTTATCAAAAAATAAACCCTTTCCTTCCTTTTTACAAGGAACAAAAACAGTCACAATTCAGCCCGGAGCACTTTGAAAACACGTGCATTTACTCACGTGATCAAGCCCCCACATAGTGGAATTCCAGCGCTCAGCTTCGTGACTGGAAGCAGCTGTCACACAGCAAAGTGCTTCATTTGCGGTGCGAAAGAAAGCAAAAGCGGAATCGTTTCCACTACTGAGGAACACAGGCACCAATAAGGTCTGCACAACAAAAGTCATCCCAAAAGTCAGAGGGGCGCTAGACGGTGGAGCCTGGGCCGGACTCGAATATCTCCGCGGCGAAAAAGAGATTTTGACACTGTGGCGCTCAAGGCTGGCAACTGTGGCGCACGGAAGTAATAAGGTTGGGCGTGGCCAGTGCGACGTGCCGAATCAGACTTTTTTCAAGACGATAAGACGTTTCCTACAGCTGTTGAGTAAGTAAGAAAGCAGTTTGAGTTGGCTGTAGAGAGCTAATTTCTCGATAGTGGATCAAAACAAACAAACAAGTGCAAAGAGCTTGAGCAGAGTTGTTTTTTCTAGATTAGTGTATCTTTCGCACTATCAATCCATCATTACAGGCCAAAACAGCATTATCACCAACGAACGAAAACATGATATGTGATGATAAATGGACGATATGCATCAAGGTTGTGCGAGAAAGTTTTGCACAAAGAAAGTTCTCACAAGAGCAAGAGCATGATTCGGGGAGGCGAATGGTGGATAGAGCTACTCAAAGCAATCTCCAGAGCAGATCAAGAGAAAGCTCCAAAGAGCCAATCAGAGCACTGCGTGGGGTTGACACATTACTGCTACTGCTTCCCATGGTCTTGTGCTCTCCTCGAAGCCTCTCTTTCTGCTGCCAGTTTACTGCTAATTTGTTGCCATTTCTCTCAAGCTCTCCAGGCCATGCTATTCATACGCCATCTCCTTGATGCGCCATTGAAAACAGACCACAGCATTTTCAGACACTGAGGACAGATTCGGAACCGGCTTCCGCTTCACACCACCCCCGCGAGTGGGATGGAACAGTGTCTCTTTTTACGCTCTCTCTTCACACGGTCTTTATTCACCCGTGGAAACGGCGCTTTTCTCGTGACCAGCCCACGTGGCCGCTTTGCTGTGTGAAAAAATTCCAACATTTTCTAAAACCACTCACTTTTGCTCAAAACGGATCTAATTTTGCGTTGTCCAACCTCTCTTCTATTATATTCCACTCTAAACAGCTATACTTTTCCTGTTGCTACCCTATTGTTGATATTTACTGTGTACTCTTACAGATCCTAGAACGGTAGTGTGAAATGAGAAATGAAATTATCGATCTAAACTAAACTAAAAAAAATAAAACTATACAAAAACAGCAAAGAGAAACTAAATTCCAAAGGGATATATGAATAAAAAACAGGTTAAAAGAACAAAGGAAATAAAAAAAAAATAAATATATTTGAATATATTATTGAGAAAACAGTATTAATAATATTATTATTACCAAACTGACGGAATTAATAAACTTGAAAAAAATTAAACAAATTAAAATATTATGATATTATGATATAATGAAATTATGAAATTAAAATAAAAAATAGAAGCAAATAAAAAAATTAACCCAAATCCGAATTTTTATAATTATACCTAACTTTTTTTTTTATTTTTTATTTTTAAATTTTCAATTTTCAATTTTCAATTTTATACAAGATTATCCATAATCTTGTATAAAATGAATTGTTTTGCAGCCAAAATTTTATGCACTTGACCATTTTAAAACTTCTAGCGATGCAACAACAATTGCAATTGTAGTTGGCAATGTTAAGACAACATATCCCCAAAACAAGACACCAGCCATTTCCTTTTCATATAGCTCATTCAATTGACAAATTTGTGATAACTGAATAGCTGGTGGTGATATAGTTAAAATAAATGCAACAACCAAAAAGACTGGATCGTCCAATATAGATATTGGCAAATACTTGACAACAACAGCAATCAATGGCAATAATATCAATGGCGGTAAAATCATTCTGGATAATAATGAACCAAATATCAATTTGTTGTAATTTGGAGTAGCAGGTTTAATGTCTGGTGATGGGTACAAGTTGGATCCCAAGACAACTAAAATCAATGGAATTGAAACAGATCCCATTTGTCTTATAGCCAATGCAACTGTGTTTTGAATAAACCCATTATCAACGTAAAACGATTTCTGTAAAATCGGCACTGAGGCAACAAACACTGCTGCTGCCATTGAGTATAATGGTGGATTCATAAAGGCTAAAAATGATTCTTTGAATTTCATTAATTTCTCACTCATATTGTTTAAGAAATTGCTACTATATCTTCTAGTAACAATTCGATTATTATTTAATAAACTTGTAGTTTCATTAGTACTAACGAGTTGATCACCATTATCGATGACACAATCATTATCATTATCATTATCATTATCATTATCATTATCATTATCATTATCGCTGGAATTAGAAAGAACAGTTCCGTATCTTAATGAAGATCCCGCTGAAGAATCTGATAAATCACTAATATGTTGATGATTTTCTAGTAACGATTGATATTCTAAATCACCGTCATTTATTTTTTTATTATTATTATCATTGTCGCCATCACTGTTATTTATAGAAACAACTTTTGGATTGTTCTTTATAAGATATCTATTAGGCTGATAAATTTCCTCGTGGGTTCTCTTTTTTAAAAGAGTGTTATAACCCCAAGACCATCTTAAAACTTGCCCCAATTGTTGAAAGATCAAAAGATAAAGAATACCTCTTGACGCAACGTTATCAGGAGTATCATTTTCAATATCGTCCCACAATAAATTTGGCAATGTGTATGACAAGGCTATGGTTAATGAAACAGGCAAGGAGTTTGAATTACCAAACACTGACATTGCAGTAACGTAATTAGTCTCTGGCTCATTCAATTTTAAAATACTGGAAGTTATTTGAGAACATGAATAAGAAACTAAAGTGGATATCACGTAGAACACAGGTATTATAGCAATCTCAATCAATTTCTTTAAACTCAATGAAGGTGCCAATTTGGAGAAGATTAAACATGGTGTGAACAAATCAACGTTTAATTGACTGATTTGTTTTTGAGCAGTGGGATTTAATAAACCAACTTTAGCAGAGAAATACCCAGCAAGACAAATTATAATAACCTCAACAACAGCTTGAAATGTTAAGAACGAAATTTCCAAATAAGATAGTTCAGCCATAAATTGAATCTGAAAGTGGAAAAGAAAAATAGTAAAGGAAAAGGAAAGAGAAAAAGAAAGTGAGAGAACTTATTTAAATTCTCTGAGTTAATTTTTTTTTTTAGAGTTTTTTTTTGGATTTGGTTTTCTATTGTTGGATTTTTTAATTAGGTATTCCTCAGCAATCGCAACAAAAGTAAGACAAACTATGGTAAGAATAAAAAAAATGAAACTAAAGAAAAAAATGAAAGAAAGCGAGTAGGTTTTTATATTTGCAAGCTGAACTAGAGCATAAAGTCCATTTCAAGTGTAGGCAATGAGTGCATTTTAGATTTGTTCCTTCATGTTGAGCAGCTCAAGTTGGAAGAAAAATAAATGCTGAAATTATCTGAAAGTATGAAATTAATGATAAAAAGTTCAAATAGAAAGAGCTTAAACTCTAAAACACTCCGTGCAGATCTCGGAACAGTTTTAGTCAGGTGAGTTTCTGCGCCACACCGGATTGGGATGTTGCATTTTCTCCAACTGCGAAAACAGCTTTCGGCGCGAAAAACCGGAAGAGAAGAGTTTTCTTGTTTACGCATGTGTGCCTGCTTTTTGCTCCCGTTTCTGCGGACGCTCCTTGTTGGTGCAATTCTTGGGGGCCGCGATAAGTGATGGAGCGTGCGAGATTTATGGAATAAAGTAGCCCGATTAGAAGCTTCAGCAAGAAGGGAAGATAGATAAACTGATAGATATAAATTGAAGGCCATTGGAACAACTATCGTAGGGACTGGGTTTTGTTATAGTTCTCATTATACTTTCACTTTGAACGTTTTAGCTTTTCATCGTTTCTAAATTTTTACGTTTTTATATATTTACATTTTTATCTTTTTATATTTTTGTATTTTTGTATTTTCACACCATTACTTTATTGCAGGTACATTTTCGCTCAACATTTCAGCAGTTGCGATTTTTTAGCATATGAGCATTTGAGAAATTTTAACAAAACATGAACAAACCAGGAATTTCACGAAAACTAGCTGTTGTTGGTGCTAGAGGAGTAGGAAAATCTTCACTAACTGCCAGATACACACAAGAAAAATTCCTAGATTCCTACTATCCAACAATTGAAAACCAATTTTCCAAAGACGTCACAATAGATAAAAAGCTTTATAACCTAGAGATATTGGATACTGCTGGCCAAGATGAGTACTCCATGATGAATGACAAACACTTGATTGGTATCCATGGATACATATTAATTTACTCAGTCACTTCAAGATCCTCCTTTGAGCTAATCTCAACCATTAGGGAAAAGATCGTTGATTCCATTATACCCCTAAGCGATGGTGATTCTGTTGACATTCCCTTTGTTATAGTGGGCAATAAAACAGACTTGAATGCTCTGAGACAGGTTCCAACTACAGAAGGTGAAGAGCTAGGCAAAAAATTCAACTGCCCTTTCATTGAAGTCAGTGCAAAGGATAACATCAACGTTGACAAGTGTTTTAAGTTGGTATTGACCACTGTTAACAAGTTTATTGATCCTCCCATCTCTAAAGAGTCCAACTGTTCCATTGTTTAAACAGCCTCCTCACTCATACTGGCATTCCTTCACACCTAATCTCTAATCTCTAATCTCTAATCTCTAATCTCTAACCTTCAATCTATAATATATCTTTCTCTTCTCAGAAATGTCTCTTTAATTGAATATTTCTATAATTACATATCTCCTACCTGCTAAAAACCCACATACACTGAACTCGTTTTCCTTTGGATGTGGAAGTAAGTCACATGTTCCTGTTCTATTCGGAAAAAATTGAAATAAATTAAAAAAAATTAGAAATAAAAAATCGTTAAACCAATTATAAGCAGAGAGTCTTTTGTTGAGATATCTATTGATATTAACGCACATTAATCTATATAAACCGTTACTTTTCTTATTTAATTACTTTATTCCATATATTTCGTGATCTTTTGTAGATTTTTTTATCTTTTTGCCTCACTTGACCTAGATCTTGACAAATCTTAGTTAGAAAAATGAATTCTAGAGAAATCAAAACCGCTATATCCAACATAGAAAATGCTTCTAATGATGAAACAATTATGGATATCTTAAATCTACTAAAACGAGACGTTAAACCAACTGAAATGTTACTAAGAGTAAGTAACGGGACCTTCCCTTTCAATTTTTTTTTTCTTTTCTTTTCTTTTCTTTCCTTCTTTCCCTTTTAGATCTAGCTTTTTTTTTACTAGCGTTTTACTAACGTTTTACTGACATTTTATTTATTTTTTTTATTTCTAGGAAACGAAAGTTGGTGTATCTGTTAATAAACTTCGTGCATCAAAGAATCCAAAGATATCTACTTTAGTCAAGTCAATAATAAAAAAATGGAGGGAAATTGTCAGTGCTGAGAAAAAACTAAAGAATAAATCTCTCTCACACAGCAAACCCTCAAAATCTTTTGATAAATCACACAATTTATCACCAAACTCTTCAGATAACAATAGCACCAGTAATGTTAGCTCTAATAATAAAGCTCTTGCTAATAGCGGTTCTAAAATCCTTAATTCAATTCCATCTGTGTCAAACAGTAATTTACCAAGAAATGCTAGAACAGATAATGTCAATGTTCAAATCTATGATGATAAAACGAGAGTTAGTTCATTAAGTGCACTATACAATGCTTTGGTCTCAGATAGACCACCATTAATTTATAAACCTTCTGAAGCATTTAAAATAATTAAAGAGATTGAAGCTTTATGCCATAAACAAACGCTATATCAAATTAATGATACTTACAGATCAAAATTAAGAACCTTAGTGATGAATATTAGATCAAAGAATAATCCTCAATTAAGATACAAAATCTTGAATGGTGACATATCTCCCTCATCTTTGGTTAAAATGTCGCCAGAAGAAATGATTAATGATACCTTGAAGGAAAAAGTTAAGAAAATGAAAGAAGAAAATTTATTTAACGCCGAAGTTCCTCAAGAAAAGAGAGCTGTAACTGACAGATTTACCTGTGGCAAGTGTAAACAAAAAAGAGTTAGTTATTTCCAAATGCAAACTAGAAGTGCTGATGAACCTTTAACAACCTTTTGTCGTTGTGAAAATTGTGACAATAGATGGAAATTTTCTTAATTTAATTCAATTGCTTGTTATAATACATTGGTCATTGTTTTTTATTTTTTTTTTTTCTGTTTTATTTTCAGTTTCTCGGATTTCTTTATTACTTTATTACTTTACTACTTTATTATTTCATCACTTTAGTATTTAAATATGAAATCTGTATATTAATTCTTTAATTTTTTGCTATTAATCTTAGTTTATATCGTGATTAACATAAACTAAGTAAATCACATTATATTTCTTTTCAAAGTTCTCTATCTCTATAAATGTAATGAAGAAAACAAACGAAAAAGAATACCAATATAATCGGTAAAAAAGATTTAAAGTTTAATAATAACTAGAAATTTGTGAAAACATGATGATATTTATATATTAATATAATAAGGCTGATAAAAAAAAAAGTAAAAATTGGAATATGAATAAATGTTTAGGTCTATTATTGATGAAGAGGTTATTTATCACCAGTCAAGGCTTCGTAAGCCTCGACATATTTAGCCATTGTTTTAGTAACAATTTCATCTGGAATTGTTACATTTTCTTTGGCTCTCAACTTATTATCGGTTAACCAGTTTCTTAAAAACTGTTTATCATAAGAATCCTGGCCTTGACCTAGTTTATAGGTTGACAAGTTCCAAAATCTTGAGGAATCAGGAGTTAGAACTTCATCGACTAGAACTAGATTATTTTCATCATCCAAGCCAAATTCGAATTTCGTATCAGCGATGATGATATTTTTAGTCTTTGCATAGTCTTTTGCTTTTTTGTATAATAAAATTGCAATTTGAATTAAATCGTCAACGATTTTTTTGGAACCAACAATTTTAATTGCCTTTTCGATGGAGATGTTTTCATCGTGTTGTCCGTTTTCAGCTTTAGTGGATGGAGTAAAAATTGGGGATTCAAATTCATGAGATTCTTGAAAGCCTGGGGGATATTTCGTTCCATGAACGGTTCCATGTTTCTTATATTCAGACCATGCAGAGCCTGTTAGATAGCCTCTAACAATGACTTCTAGAGGGACTAATTTGTATTTATTAACAATTAGAGATCTGTCGACTAATTGTTGTAGATATTTTGGTTGCTGGATTTCTTTGGTCAAGCCCTGTTGGAGCGTAATATGGGATAGATGGTTTTTGACATCGTCTTTGAAGAATTCAAACCAAAACTCTGATAATTTCGTCAAAAGCTTTCCTTTGTTGGGAATACCATTGTTCATGACAACATCGTAGGCTGAGATTCTATCGGTGGCAACAAACAACAACTGAGAATCATTCACTTGGTAGATATCGCGAACTTTGCCTCTAGCGATTAGTGGTAGTTTGCCATCTAGATTTGTTTCTAGAAGATAGGGTTCTTGTGACATTGAGCTTGTATTAGTAATAATGGGGATCCAGGGTCCTTGATAGGGATTGAAGGGATTTGAAAAAGGTGGTGATGAAGAAGTGAGCAATGAGAGTTGGAATTAACAAGAAATGGAGGGAAATCGAGCATGTTCCTCAAAATGGAGCAGAAAATTTTCTAACCTGCGCTAAGGGGACGGAGCGAGCGAGTCCCGAATAGACGGGCTCTGATTTCCACGGCGTTTGGAGAGAGAAAGAGAAAGAGAAGGAACGGTATCCGGAAAAGGTTCAAAACAGGATTTTGAGAGAAAGCCCATCGAAAGTCTTCTTAATGACGGGAGATGGATTTGGAAGGAACTTTTGAAGGAGATTGGTTAGTGAAAATGGGATCTAATTCAGCTGGTGGACTAGTATATAACAGTTACATGTCGCCGGTTGGGTGCATTGACCGATTTTATTTTTTTTTTTGATGTTTTCTTAATTCTCGATTACAAGTTTGAATACAATAGAATAGAAGATGTTTCATAAACTGAGTAATTTAACGTTCAAGTGGGAAAACATTTGTGTAAGTGTTCCTGGCAAAGACAATTCAAATGGGGATATCAGTATTTTGACCAAGAACCAAGGATCAGTTCGCTCGCGACAAATGATGGCTATTATGGGGCCTTCAGGAAGTGGGAAAACAACATTATTGAATGTGTTAGCTCAAAGAGGCGTGCCACCAAAGGGGAAACAACAAGGGGTGGTAACAGCTGGTGATATGGTGGTTACTCTGAAAAACATCAGGCAGTTTTCAAGTTATGTGGAACAAGAGGATTCGTTGATTGGGTCATTGACGGTTAAGGAGACAATTGATTTTGCAGCCAAGTTGTCAGAGAGCAGCAATGGGGCATTGGGAAATTTTGAAGACCGAAATGGAAGGGTGAATGAGTTGTTGGAGTATTTGGGGTTGATGAATCAAAAGAGTACGAAAGTTGGGACGCCACTTCAAAAGGGAATTTCTGGTGGACAAAAGCGTCGAGTGTCAGTTGCTTCTCAAGTGATTACGGAACCTAGTGTTTTGTTTTTAGATGAGCCAACATCAGGGTTGGATTCGACAGCGTCATATGAGGTTATTAGTACAATTAAAACGTTAGCCAAGGCGATGAATATTGTTGTCATTGTTTCTATTCATCAACCGTCGACATCGACGTTTAATTTGTTTGATAAAGTGATGTTTTTGTCAAAGGGATTGACAGTTTATAGTGGAGAAGTTGGGAAGGTTGTTTCGTATTTCAAATCAGTTGCCGGATATGAAATTCCGGAGTTTTATAATCCAGCCGAGTATATCTTGGAGTTGATAAATACAGACTTCCATAAGAAAAGTGGTAGTGGTTCTGAGCAGGATGAAGATGGAAAAAAAGATATTGTGAACAAGTTGAGGAATATTTGGGAAGATTATGGGCACAAGACAATTGAGCAGATGGTTGAGTTTGAAGAATGTGGAAGCGATGGAGAGTGTCCTGAAGCACTATTTCAAGAACCGTGCAAGTCAGTGAGAAGCTGTGTTTTGATCAATGTAAAGCAAACGTATTATTTGATGCAGAGATTGTTTATCAAGTCGAGAAGAGATGTTTTAGCATATTATGTTCGAATTGTGATGTACTTGGGGTTGGCGATTTTGATGGGGACAGTTTGGCTTCGGTTGGGGAGCGAGCAGGAAAATATCCAGCCATTTATCAATGCGATATTCTTTTCGGGAGCATTCATGTCATTCATGTCAGTTGCCTATATTCCAGCGTTTTTAGAAGATTATGGAGCGTATAAAAAGGAGCATATGAATGGTCTTTATGGGGCATTCGCATTTGTGGTGTCTAATTTTATGGTGGGCTTGCCTTTTTTGTTTATCATCTCGTTGCTATTTGGAGTTATCACGTATTTCATGTGCAATTTCCGACAATCGTCGACAGGATTCGGTGAGTATGTGATGTGGTTGTTTCTTGATTTGGTTGCAGCAGAGAGTATGACGGTTTTCGTGTCAACGATGTTCCCGGTTTTTGTTGTTGCATTGGCCCTCACAGCATTTATGAATGGGTTGTGGATGGCGGTGGGCGGATTCTTGGTGAGTGCGAGCATTTTGAACGACTTCTGGTACTATAGCTTCTACTGGGTGAACTACCAGAGATATGTATTCCAGGGGATGATGTTCAACGAGTTCCGGAAGGAGAGAGTATTTGAGTGCGATGATGGATGCCATTGCATGTACTCGTCTGGATTGCAGGAGCAGTGTCAAATCGAGGGAACTGCAGTGTTGAGATCGCTAGGATACGGGGACAACGATAAGGGTCTCTGGGTCGGAATCTTGGTGGCGTTGATCTTCGCCTACAGGCTCGGAACGTACCTCGCCTTGAAGTACGGAAGGTAGAGCCAACATCCGCCAACATCCTTCAACACCCAGCATCCAGCAACGCACTCCGGCGCTGTGGGCGCAGCGGCGGGCGCAGGACTGCGGCTGAAGGTTCGGGCTTGTATTGTTCACCAGCTCCACTCTCTTCAGTGCTAGAACTGCTATCTCTCCATTGCTCTCATCGTCGTCTCAGGCTCTTTCATCTGGCTCCAGGCTTTCTTCTCTGTCTGCTCCCTCCTCTGTTCTGCTGAGCGTTCTTCTCAGCCTGCTCCTGCTACTCTTCGCTCTTCTCTAAATAATTTCTCTATAGCTCTAGGTCTGGTTATCAACCTCCCATCTTTGCTATCTCTTATCACCAGTTGCTACCATCCAACTCGCTTTCACTGCCCAATACACTCAAACACACTGTTCGATAGAGCACAATGCCAATGCGACACAAGAACTCCTCCTTCGCCATTCCATTCGAGCTCAATTCCCCCAGACACAACCACTCCAACTCCTACGACTCCCAGGAGATCTCTCCCACCCACTCGCTCGATGACTTGAAGGCCTCCACTCCCAATACAACCAAGAAATCATCTTCCAAACTAAATCTAAATGCAAACTTCAAAAACACCATCAAAAACATCAACATCAAAAACTCCTCCTCCAAATCAACAAAAAATACCACATCTCCTCCTAACAAAAACAATGCCCCGAATTACAACAACAACAATGTCAAACCCATAATCAGCAATTCTCTGTTCTCTCACCAAAACTACAAATCCTTTGTCACTGAAAGCTTGCCCTCCTCAAAGACCACCAACGACATCAACCATCGTCTTTTGAACTACACTGCTGAAGCCTTTCCCTCCACTCCAAGACTAAACAAAAAGGATTCTACCCTGCACCATCACCATCTGCATAACAATTCCATCTCCTGGAAACAAAAGTCTTCTGTATCAAATCACAACATAAACACAAACACTTACCTCTACAATAACGACTTTCTCAATAATGACCAGCTATCTTCCAAAAATCTAAAAACTTACACTTCCTCTCTAAAATCAAACAACATTCCAATATCAAGATCAACCTCAAATATCGCTTCAATGCTATACTCAAACTCCCATACCCAAAACCACACTCGCAATCGAAACCACAATAATACCAACTCCAATACCAACTCTAATAATACCAATAATAACAACTTTACATCAATACTCCATTCAAACTCAAACTACAACATATCCTCCTCTCCAGACAAAATCATTCCCAATAACTTATCAATACCGACAAAAAATATACTCACAATGACAAAATCAATGTCCACATCAAGCATATACTCTGCCGACTCCTATGACTCAAACAACAGCTACTCAAACATCAATAACTACTCCACCATCGACAAAAACAACATCTCCTCCTCAAACCCTACCCTATCCAACTTCCCCCCTCTAATCTCCCTAAAAGAATCAAAATCTTCCTCCTTTTCAAACTACAGAAAATCAACAAAAAGAAAACTACTGTTCCATAAATTGCTACACTCAAACTCAAAAAAAAACCTTCACTTTAAAAATTTCCAGCAAAACAAACTCCCTCCTTTACCTTCAAATGGCGCCTCGGCTCTACAACAAAGAATCCTAACCTCTAGATTCAACGCAAACTCTGACTTCTCTTCCCTGCCCTACAACTCAAAACAAAACAAACCTTCTCCATTCGACACAACTAAATCCTCTCCCCCAAGAATAAACATGGACAATTCCCAAACCTTACTACTGCAACACCACCAATTGACTCTCATAAATGACAACAACCTAGTCAGAAAAAAATACTTCAACGCTTACTCCACAGATTTCAACCTAGACAACTTGGATGGCATCGTCTCAACAAAAAATGACCAATCAAACAACTCAATTCTCACTCTCGATAACCAAAATAAAAAATCTGACTGGAAACCACCAGAAAGCTGGAACGTAAAAGATATTTCAAACAACGAAAAATTCAAACTCCTACTATCAAACTCAAGAAGAAACTCCTTGAACAATTCCCAAATCATCAATTTTTCAAATGAAAGCTTCAACTATAAAAACAAAGACAGCGATCTTAGTAGCCAGAACCTAACCTCAATTCATCGAAAATCTCTTGACTTTAATGACTCAGACTCTGAAAGCAGTATTGAGCTTCAAACTTACTTTGACGACTACGTCTACTCAATTCTCTCCTATGACACATACAATAACTCAATCAAAACCATCCCCAACGCTAAATTCGATCCGAACTTACTAAAAACCATATCAGATATAGAAACATCTTTTCAAAAATACTTCCCAAATAAAAATGGCACTGAAAACTTCATGATTCGAATCTTCAAAGAAGACAACACCTTTTTTACTGTCTCCTGCAAAATAAATACAACCGTCTCAGAGATCTTGTCAATGATCGGAAACAAAAAATCTTTTCTAAAATCTATCGACGACTACGTTCTTGAAATGAGAATTGGAATTTACTTTAAAATTCTCGCAATGGCAGATAAACCATTTGAACTCCAGCTAGCCATTTTAGTTATTTCGGGGTTTTTCGGTAAAACTGGCCCTTTTCAACCCATTTCTCAAGACGACTCTGCATACCTCATTAGATTCTCCTTGAAAAGAGACATTGCAGATAGACTATTAACATGGGAAGAAGAAACCAAACTAGCAACAACAAACTACACCATTATCGACCTTGAAAATATGAACTTGAAAATCGTTCCCATTGCAATTTATAAACATTACTCAAAAATCAGAGAGTTTAACGTATCAAGAAACCCCTCTATATTTGTTCCGAAAGACTTTATTGGTGATTACGAAGTTTTAAAAGTAATCAGATTTGAAAATAACATTTCTGGAAAATTTCCACCATGTGTTTTATCTGCTAAGCGAGGTTTAGTAGAGCTATATTTAGGCTCTAATTTGTTCTACGAAATCCCACAAAAATTCGGCTCTTCTTCTATCTCAAATACTTTAGTAAAACTATTTCTTAATTGCAATAGGTTATCTTATTTGCCCACCTCATTTTCAAATTTCAAAAATCTTAAAATTCTAGATTTATCATCAAATACATTTAGAATATTTCCAGACCAAATTTGCAATCTAGAAAGTCTTTACCTGCTTGACATAAGTTTCAACATGTTAACGGTTTTACCACCACAACTAAAAAAATTGAAAAAACTTCAAATCTTAAATTTAGATTTTAATCATTTAACAGGCGCTTTACCAAATTACTTTATTTATCTCAAAAATCTTCGAATTATAAGAGCAAGAAGAAATAATTTAACAGATATTAACGTTTTATCTGACTTGGAATTCTTGGAAGTATTGGAATTCGATAAAAACAATATCCCCACATTTCTGGTGAATTTTAAATCACATAGAACTCTACAACGTATAAGTTTGGCTGATAACCCTCTATCAAAAATAAAAGTAAAAACTTTTTCTTCAAAACCATCATTATCACTTAGTGATGATGGCTCAAAAATAAATATACAAGATTATGAATTTACAGAAAGCGATGACGATGTATACCATGATATATTTCTCAATCTAAATACTTTGAATCTTTCCAAATGCAAATTATCTAAATTGCCTGATAAACTTCTCACTGTTTTCCCTAATCTCATAAAACTAATTCTTGACTCAAATTCAATTGCGAATTTCCCCTCTTCAATTTATAATCTTCATAAATTGATTTATCTTTCCGCACATTCTAATGACATTGCAGGCTTTACAGATGAAATTGAGCAGTTAGAATCCTTGCAGGTATTGGATCTACATTCAAATAACATTAAAGATATTCCTTCTTCGATTTGGAAGTTGGGTAATCTTTTGGATTTAAATCTTAGCTCTAATCTAATTACTCAGTTTCCACCACCAAATATACCATTTTCAAGTGCTGTAAATAATAGCAGAAATCCTTCTCTTGGTTTCAATCAAATAAATTTTGGTGGCCATAGCAATTACGATAACAGCAATATAAGTATTCAAACATCTTCGGGCAACATTCTATCTGATAGAAACATGATTGATAGATTCAATAACCCTTATGTTTATGGTGTCACCAGAAGACCATCTGTTATTCCTTTAACCAAAAAATCATCAGGGTCTTTGTCAACATCAAGTAGTAGCAAATATCTATATGAGACAAACTCTATAGACACTCCTAGGAAACTAAGTCTTATTTCGTCTTCCAGTTACACGGGAAAACCTATTCCTGTAATTAATTTGAACCGTTGCTTGTTAGTTCTTCGCCTTGCAAATAATGCTCTTTCTGATGATTGCTTTGATCCAATTTCTTACTTGACAAAATTGGAATGCCTAAATTTATCTTATAATGATTTGATAGAAGTTCCGCACCATGCTTTAAAAAGATTGAACAACTTGATCCATTTACATCTTTCAGGAAATGAATTAACAAATTTACCTGCTGATGATTTGAAAAAACTAAAATCCTTGAAAAGTTTGTACATTAATAACAACAAGTTTAGAACACTACCAGCTGAGTTAGCTAATGTAGAAAACCTAACAGTGTTGGATGTTGGCTCAAATCAGCTAAAGTATAATATTTCTAACTGGCCATTTGATTGGAATTGGCAATGGAATTTGAAATTACGATACTTGAATTTTTCTGGTAATACTAGATTGGAAATTAAGCAGATCAGTAGTCACACTGCTTCTATAAGCTCAAATGATGGAGAAGAGGATTCTAAAATTAGATTTGATAGCTTCAATGACTTGAATCACCTCAAAATTCTAGGTTTGATGGGTGTAACTTCTAATACTGCTGCTTTGATTCCAGAAAATTCAACAAATCTAAGAGTTAGGACCACAGATCCTGATGTTAACAATATGCGATATGGTATTGCCGATACTTTGGGACAGAGAGATTATATTTCTATCCGAGACACTGTTTATGAAAGGTTTCAAGGAAATGAAGATGAAATTTTGATTTGTTTGATTGATGGGAAATCAAGAACAATGGACTATTTGAATACTGTTGCTGGAGAAAAAAGCGGCCATAAGATATCTCAAATTATTCAAGAAGCCTTTCCAAGAATATTTATAGCAGAATTAAAAAAATGTATTTCTTCAAAAGAGCCAATAGAAGATGCATTAAGAAGAGGGTTTCTTTGGTTGAATCGAGAAATCCACAATCTTATTATACCTTATAATGATAGACTCATTAATATAGGTACAAAAAGCAAAGGATCCATTTTCAGTTTTGGTTCTGCTAGATATTCGAATAAAAATTCAATTCCATTTGACATTACAATTCAAGATGCATTTTCTGGTTGTTCGATGACTGTTATATACATTAAAGACAAGACTTTATACTCAGCAAATGTGGGAGATATTACTACTATTTTATCTAAGAGCAGTGGAAGTTATGTCCCTATCACTATAAAACATGACCCTCTTTCAGTTGAAGAACTTTATAGAGTCAAAGTATCGGGAGGATTTGTTGATATTGAAGGGTATATTGATGGTGTGACTGATGTTTCCAGAGCTGTTGGGTTTTTTAATTTGCTTCCTCATATAAACGCAAGTCCCTGTGTCAACAAGATGAAATTGACATTGGCTGATGAGATGCTAATTATAGCTACAAAAGAGCTATGGCAGTATATTACCTATGAGGATGCTATTGATATAATGAGACAGGATAAATCAAATCCCATGATAGCAGCTCAAAAACTTAGAGATATAGCTATCTCTTATGGTGCAGAGGATAAAATGACAGTCATTATTTTATCCCTAGAAGATAATAGTTGTCTCACAAAGAGTGATGAAGATCCTAATATTTTGTCTGGAAATGATAATACGATTCTGCAAATCAAGAAAAGAAGAAATAGATTTGCTTTATCTGAAGATTTAAACCTGGTTCAATTGGGAAATGAAATTGATCCTCCTATTGGGAGGGTCGCTATGGTTTTTACTGATATTAAAAGTTCAACGTACTTGTGGGATAATTTTCCCACAGAAATGAGAGCTGCGATTAAAACACATAATGAAATTATGAGAAGACAGTTAAGAATTGTTGGAGGGTATGAGGTCAAAACCGAAGGTGATGCTTTCATGGTCTCATTTCCAACAATCACCTCTGCTTTAATTTGGTGTTTTAATGTTCAGATGCAATTATTAAAAGAAGACTGGCCGTTGGAGCTTGTGGACTCGACTGAGGGATGTGAAATACTTAACGACGAGGGCAAAATAATATTTAGGGGTATTTCTGTGCGTATGGGTATTCATTTAGGAACACCTTTATCTGAAAAGGATGTTATTACCAAAAGAATGGATTATTACGGACCAATGGTCAATAGAGCTTCAAGAGTTAGTGCTATTGCAGAAGGAGGTCAAATAACCATCAGTTTAGATTTTCTTAATGAGCTACATAAATTGGAAGGATATTATGAGGAAGTTAAATCAGGAAAAAAGTCAATCTTGGAAGTCTATGGCAATGAAATACTTGGAAAACAATTACAAGAAGAAATGACCAAACTAAAGCTTGAAGGGTATAAGATTTTTAAATTAGGAGAGAAAAAGCTTAAAGGGTTGGAAACTCCTGAACAAATTTCTGCAATCTATCCTTTAGAGTTGGCTAGTAGATTTGTTATTCATATGGAACATGATCCAAACGCTCAGCCAGAACAAATAGTTGAAAAGAAGATACCAATTAATAGCTACGATCGCTTTCAAAATAACTTGAATAAGAGAAAAAGCTCTTTGTTCCAAAACAAAAAAGGTCTTGAGAATTTTTTGATGAATATATCAAATTTAGAATCATTAGCTATTAGACTAGAAACAGTTTGTTCAGAGATTTCTGCCAAAAATGCTAAAAGTTTCATGGCTGGATCTTATCATGACAGAAACATCAATGGTTATCGTTCTAAAGAAACAAATAATGTTTCTTCATTAGAAAATATCATTACTCGGATTGAAAATGCTGTCTCAGTGTTAGCATTTCGTCAAGCAATTAGTGCCAAAACTGGAAATGGATTGTTGACTAATAATAAAGGTGAGTCAATTGACGAAATTCTTCAACGCCTTTTGAAAACATTAAAACCTTTTAGCACTCTTGATTTTTCTGCTAATTTTGAATTTTCCAAGGATTCAAAAATTACACAACCTCTGGAAAATAATTGAAGAAATTTTTTGTTTGATTTGTATTACTAAAGTGTTTTTTATTATTTTTGTCTTGAATTTATTCTAGTTTTCCAAACATATCTGGTTGTTTTTTCAATTCAATAGTTTTTCGGTTTTTTTGATTAATTTTTTTCTTCTAAAGTACAATAATAATGTTTAATAACGTTTTAGTTTTCTACGGTTGTTTTTGATTTTATTCTTTTGTTTTTTTTACCGTCAAGAATAGACTGATATCTGTTCTTGTATTAATTGCATTTTTTTAGTAATGAAGTTTGTTTGTTTAAGGGATTAGTGGTGCATTTAGATTCAAAAATCATAGAAAGATAAAATCTTTTTATAGGACTAATTATTAATAATTCTATTATCATTTCAATGACAGTAGAGACCGTTTTCAAATAGTACATCAAAATTGTAGAAACCAAAAACGCAGAAAGTGTGAAAGTAGGAACTTAGCTTTTCTACAAAACTGTCTTCAAAAATATCTTCAAAAGATTCTGGATGCACTGAAAATGCTGGGTATGAAAGTTCTGATTCAGAACTCGCAACAGATTACAAAATTGTCTTGAACTTTCTTTTGTTGCCCCAACTAAACCCTCTTCCCTCAATTTTTCAACATGAACGCTTTATTACCCGATTTGGATGTGTGAATATAATCAAACACACTATCATTGATTGTATTGAGCTCTATCCAATCCTGTTTTAGAAAAAAACACTTCTTAATCAACACGATTCTCGAGGTGTTTTGCAACCTTTGCTCTGATCTCAATGTTAAATTTCACAGATATAAATACTCTTCTTTTGAATCATGTCAAACTCTTGTCTAATTATTTTTGCAAAATTTCTTAAATTGAAAATTAAAATCTTGAAAAACAATGAAATTATATACGAATAATTCAACTGAATTGGAAGATTTTAGCAGCGATGTTAGCTCTCGATCCCAGTTTCACAATAATAAACACTCTGATCAAAATTGTTTTTCAAATGACCAGGACAACGAATCACAACAGGAAGTGAAGATCCAGAAACATTTTTTGTCTTGGTTATTCTCCAAGAATGTTCCCCCAATTCCAACCCCTGATGAAAAAAAGCTCTATCCTCAGGGTATAACGAATTGGGTTAGTTATTTATTTTTTTGGTGGTTGCATCCGTTAATGTCTGTTGGTTACAAAAGGACTCTTCAGAATGAGGATCTATGGTATCTTACAGATGATTTGACTATTGACACAATGTACAAAAGATTTGAAAGTAATCTCAGTGAAACCTTAGACAAATCGAAGATGAAGCTGCTAAAAAACAATCCTAATTTGAGTGAAGAAGAGTTGGAAAAGAAACAATGGGACCAGTTAACATTACCAAAAGCATTATTCAAAACTTTTAAGAAAAGGTATCTTATTAGTATTGCTTTGAACTTTTTATCTAGCTCTTGCTCGTCATTAACCCCATTGTTGATTAAAAAATTGATTTCTTTTGTGCAGAATCGTACAATTGATTCCTCTGTTTCTATTGAAATTGGCCTAGGTTATTGTTTTGGTACAGCAGCTCTAATGTTTACATCTGATTTACTAAACTCTCATTTTTTGCATAATTCAAATACTGTTGGTGCCCAAGTCAAAGCAGTTTTGATCAAGGCATTGTTTGACAAATCATTTAGGATGGATTCAAAAGCTAGACAAAAGTTTACTGATGGAACAATAACTTCAATAATTGGTTCGGATTTACAAAGAATTGATGGTGCAATCGGCACTCAACCATATATTTTCAGTTTTCCAGTTTTTGCTATTCCACTTGCATTATTAATACACACAATAGGCGTTGCTTCTTTGGCAGGCTTTGGATTGTTTTTGGTTGTTTCTACTTTAGTGGCTGCTTCAGCATCAATTCTTATGAGCTATAGAACAAATGCAAGCAAATGGACAGATTTAAGAGTTACTTCAATCAAAGAAGTCATATCATGTATTAGAATGATTAAATACTATGCATGGGAACAACATTACAGCGATAAAATTTCTTTTAAAAGAAATACAGAAATGAATATTGTTTTTAAAATTCAGTTTTATAAAAACATATTTATTAGTGCTGCTACAACTTTGCCAGCTCTTTCTGCAATGTTGTGTTTTGCCATAATTTATAAAATTAATGGCGGGCATGATGCTGTGGATATATTTGCATCCTTGTCTTTATTTCATGTTTTATCCCAATTAATATTAATGTTTCCTATTGCTGTAGGAGGTTCTGCTGACGCTGTTGTTACATGTAAGAGAGTTTCTGATGTTTTGTCATCTTCAGAAATAAAAAAGAATGTTATGGCTGAACTTAAGAATGAAAGAATGCATAATTTTCGAGTAGATTCTTGCATGGCAATTCAACTTAGAAATGCTTCCTTTAAATGGGATGAAATTGAGGAAGAAAGTTTGAACAGTGAAAGAGGAAAAAATTCTGAGAACGATATACAAAAACAATCAAAAGTTTTAACTAAAACTTTGAAAAAAGTATCAAACGCCGCTTCATTCAAAGGATTAATTGATATAAATTTAGATATTAAGAAAGGTGAACTAGTGATTGTTACAGGCTTTATTGGCTCGGGAAAATCTTCACTTTTGGCTGCTCTAGCTGACTTCATGAAGAAAGAAAAAGGTATAAAATCAGTTAACGATTCACTAATATTTTGTGGCTATTCATGGGCACAGAATGAAACCATTAAAAACAACATTTTATTTGGCAAAGAGTATGATGAAAAGAAGTATTTAGCAATTATTCATGCTTGTGATTTACTAGATGACTTGAAGGTTTTTCCTGCAGGAGACGAAACTGAAATCGGTGAAAGAGGTATCACCTTGTCTGGTGGTCAAAGAGCAAGAATCAACTTAGCAAGAGCTGTTTATCATGATGCAAATATTATATTGTTAGATGATGTTTTAAGTGCTGTTGATGCTAAAGTTGGAAAGCATATTATGAAATACTGTATATTGGGGTTATTAAAAAATAAAACCAGAATTTTAGCTACTCACCAATTATCTGTAATCGAAAATGCAGATAAAATAATTTTTTTAAATGGAAAAGGGGGACTAATTTGTGGAACAATTGATAAAATACAAACAGAATCACAAGATTTCAATAATCTTATTGCATTTCAATTCAATTCCTATAATAAAGTGAATACTGTCATCAAAGAATCTTTATATGAGAAAAAAGAACTTTTGAACCAAACCGTTCAAGATGTTGATGGTCATCTAATGGTAGAAGAAGAAAGAGCTGTAAATAAAATTTCTAAAGATGTTTATTATCATTATGTTACCGAGGGATCTGGTTGTTTTAAGTTTGCAGCACTTCCTATTTTTATGCTTTTAATTATAATACAAACGTTTTGTAACTTGTTTATCAATACTTGGCTATCTTTTTGGGTTGAGGATAGATTTGATAAATCGGGAAATTTTTATATTGGAATTTATGTTATGGTTAATATGGCTTTTGTTTTTTTCACAATTTTGGAATTTAGTATGATTTTATATATTACTAACATGGCTGCAAGGCAGTTAACTATTAAAGCTATTGCTAAAGTCTTACACGCACCAATGTCCTTTTTAGATACAGCTCCAATGGGTAGAATTTTAAACAGGTTTACCAAAGATTCTGATTCATTAGATAATTTAATAGGGGATGAATTCCGGGTATTTATTATTTGTTTATCATCTCTAATTGGTGTCATTATTCTTTGCATTATTTATTTGCCATGGTTTGCTATTTCGTTGCCTTTTTTTGCTCTTTTATTTGTTTCAGTGTCTTCTTACTATCAAGCATCCGCAAGGGAAATTAACAGATTAGAGGCTTTGAACAGATCATATGTTATTAGCAATATTAGTGAATGCTTAGGAGGCAGAGATACTATTAGAGCATATAATGCAATGGAAAGGTTCAAAGAAAAAAATTCTAGGTACATTGATTTAATGAATGAAGCATCATATATTACAATTTCAAACCAAAGATGGCTAGCGGTTCATTTAGACATGCTTGGTATATTATTTTCACTAATTATATCTTTGTTATGTGTAACTAGACAGTTTAGTGTTACTGCATCATCAGCTGGATTGTTAATTTCATATGTTTTTTCTGTTACAGGTGGTATTTCAATGGTTGTGAGAACCATGACTAGTGTTGAAAATTCAATGAATTCGGCTGAAAGATTATCTTATTATGCTTTTGATTTACCCCAAGAACCTCCATATTATATCACTGAAATGTCACCACCCTCTAGTTGGCCCTCCAGAGGTGAAATTATCTTTAAAAATGCCAGTTTAAGATATAGAGAAGGATTGCCATTAGTTTTAAAATCCATCAGTTTCTGTGCTAATCCTGGAGAAAAAATTGGTATTTGTGGTAGAACTGGTGCCGGCAAATCATCAATAATGACTGCATTATATAGATTGGCTGAAATATCAGAGGGTAAAATACTTATTGATGGAATTGATATCTCTAAGTTAGGATTAAAAGATTTGAGAAGCAAGTTATCAATCATTCCACAAGATCCTGTGTTATTCAAAGGCACGATCAGAAGTAATTTAGATCCATTCAATGAGTGTTTAGATGATGATTTATGGGATGCGTTAGTGAGAGGAGGATTAATTGAAGAGGAATTTTTAGGTTATATGAGATATCAAGAAAAGTATGGTGAGATTTATGAAAGTGTCAACAAATTCCATTTGAATCGTATGAAAAAATTTGGCTTGAATGAATCAGTTGAAGACAATGGGTTGAATTTTTCATTAGGTGAAAGACAATTATTAGCTTTATCAAGAGCCTTAGTAAGAAATTCAAAAATATTAATCATGGACGAAGCTACATCAAGCGTCGATTATGAAACTGATTCTAAAATTCAAGAAACTATCTATGAACAATTTTCTGATTGCACAATATTATGCATTGCACACAGATTAAAAACTATTTCTAATTATGACAAGATCATGGTTTTGGAAAATGGAGAAATAGTTGAGTTTGATACCCCAAAAAATTTGTATGATAAAACTAATAGTATATTCAGAGAAATGTGTGATGAATCTGGTATTACTGTGTTTTGAGTATGATTATGTGTATACTAGTTTTAATTTTTTTATTTTACTTTCTATATTTGTTTTTGTTTTTGTTTTTGTTTTTGTTTTTGTTTTTGTTTTTGCCTTATTCTTGGTTTGTGCGTTACTGACTTATATATATTTGAAATTTCTCATTTTTAAATTTTGAACACTTTATAGTTTTTGGTTATTTACTTAAGAATGTTATCTTAAAATTTTACTCCAATGGCACCGAAAAGACTTTTCTAAACCTGCTGAAATCGATGATTATATCTGGAACCCAATTAGGAAGAACCGCCTACGGATTTTATCCGTAGCTGCGGAATTACCCGGAGCGGGCTTTGATCAAGCCACAGCATCTGCTTGCGGAAATATCACGTGCTGTAATGGCTAATAATGAGTAATGGGAGCTTGCCACAAATTACTAGATATATATACTGACCATTCGCCACACCTTTTGGTTTCATCCACAGTTTTTTAGGAGCATATTCAGAGTTAATAATGTCGAGTTTGGGGTCTGTGCAATCACTGAAGAAAGATGGTCTGAAGATCCATGGAGTATCTATCAAAAGAAGCAGTTTTATAAAAGAAAAACTAATTGAGTCTTTCCATCCAATATGGTTTGTTTCACCCATGGGAACAGGGATATCGAGCTGTGTCTTGTATCGATTTCCCTTTGAATCTGAGGTATTGCAAGTATGTTCGTATATCATGTTCTCGGTCTGTCTTTTCCTATTCATCCAAAATACAATACTTTTCATTCTCCAAATGATATTTTACCCCAATAAAAGGTATCCCACGTTATTTGATATTTCCAGAGCGTGCTTCTTGGGATGCTATCCAATGGGTCTTTCTTCTATAGTGAACATGACTTATTTGCTTACAGTGAATAACAATTCTAAATGGAGCTGGACTCTTGTTTATGTTTTATGGTGGATTTCTGGTTTTCTCTCATTGGCAACTGCCTGGTTTGTGACGTTTTGTATTCAATGGAAAGAAAAGATTTACAATGAAAATTTGCATGCAACATTGCTATTGCCTGTCGTTTCCTTAACTGTTTCGGGTGCTTCTGGTGCCTTGATTACAAACAAGTTGCCAATAGTTTTGCAACCCGTTAATTTGATAATATGTTATCTTTTGTGGGCAAATGCTATACTTTTAGCTTTTTTAATCATAGCAGTTCATTTTTGGAAATTATATGTTCATAAGATTCCTAAATCCGATCTAAGGTTTTCAAGTTTTCTACCAATTGGATTGTTTGGTCAAGGTGCTTATGGTATTATGTTATTAGGAAATAACACATATAATTATATCAAAAGCAATAATTTTGATTATCTATTAAATGATTTCTCAACTATTAATATAGTGAGTGAAATTTTTCTATATTTTGGATTGATTAGCTCATTGTTTTTGATTTCAAATGGTATTTGCTTTACAATCTTGGCCTCTTTTACTTGCCTAAGCAATGGGAAATGCAAGTTTAGTAGAACTTGGTGGGCTATGACTTTCCCTTTGGGTACAATGTCATTAGCAACGACTGAAATATACAGAGTGTTTGAATGGACCAGTTTTAGATGGATTGGAACTATCTATGGTTCTGCATTGATTATCATCACTATAATTTGTTTAATTGGTTCTATTATTTGGGAATTCCCTCATGAAATTTATCTAAACCCTCATAATGATTTAATGGATAACTTGGAAAATCAAAACAGTTTATCTTCTTCAATTGTATGATTTCATCATTGGTCTTTTTTTTTGATTGAATTCATTTCAATTTCAGTATCTCAACTACTCTTTCATTCTTTATAACATTACTTTGTCTTCGTTTATTTTTACATAATATTTTCTTTTACAGTATTAAATTTTATTATATTTCTTGTTATATATTCAACACTATATAATATACCTCTCATGTTTAACTTTGCGGTTTTCTATTTAGAAAAGCATTTTATTCATCTTATAACACCCTATAAAAATGATAATTATATTCACTATTACATAACAAATTTCAACAATTAAAATATCATAGTAGTTACTAAAGGTTTTATTATTCAAGAATGGTTTAAAAGTTTTCTTTAAATTTAATATCGAATGAACAGGTCCAGTGAAAAACATCAAAGTTGTCATTATTGGTATAATCTGCAAACTGTTTCCCGACATATAACTCATGAATAAATTCATTGGAACTTGTTTAACAGTTCCAGTGACCACATCCCAAGCCTTTTTCGTTTTTAAACTATCTAATTGAGCCTCGTTGATTATAGGTGAATTGAATGAGGATGAAGTAATGGACTTTCTTGAATTTATTCCAGATTTGGTATTAGAATTAACCAATAAAGCCTCATTAAAACCTGGGGGCGAGGGCAAATTTGGTATTGTGTCATATATGGGAGGATTTATGATAGAATAGTGCCAGTTTTGAGTCATTTTAATTCAACTATCTCACCATCTACAATCGAATTTATAATTGAGAGTCAATATCAACAGGTTACAATCTGATAACGACAAAAGTATCAAAAGTAGAAGTGACTTCTGGTCACATGCTCAAAACTCACTATACAAGATGAAAAAAAAAAAAGATGAGTGACAAAAGAGGAAATGGAAAATAAAAATGAATATATAGTGAGACAAATGAACTGAAGTTGAGTAAAAGGAAAAGGAAATAAACAGGAAACCAATTAACTCAATTGGAAAAAATCAAAATTTGAAACAAAAATTTGGTAAAAAATAAGAAAAACAAGAAACATGTCATAAAGAAAAAATAAAACAGGTCAACACCACAGGAATTAAATAAATTCATATCCAGATTCTAGATCTGCAATTTCATCGATTTTTTCATAGCTACCAAAATCCTCTGCATGAATAGTTTCGGAAATATCTAATTTCAGAGGTTTTTTGCATGTTGTATCTGGTTTTATAAGAACAGCCGAATTATTGATTGAGTGTTGAGAGTCGTTGTTATTGATTGAAATTGAAAAAGATTTGTTGGGTAGTTTAACCTCATTATTGCTAGAGTTTTCATTACTATTAGAGGTTTCGTTATGATTAGGATTATCAATTTTATTAGTGCTAGAACCGTCATTATGATTAAGACTCTCAATTTCACTAGGGGTATCTTTATTATTCATTTGGATTTTTGAAATTTCGATATAATTATCGATCAACTCATTTAAGACTTGCTCAGAACTTTTATTATTATTATTATTATTATTATTATTATTATTATTATTATCACCATCATTATCATTATGATGGGTATTTAGCTTGTCAATCAAATGATCATATTTTCTTGCCTTAATCAAATCGTCATTGGTAATGATATTAAGTTTGTTAAGATTATTGAAGTTTTTCACGAAAAAGGTATTTAAAGTTGAATTTAATTCTAATTTAATATTGTTAAATTTTTCGATCAATTTTTTAGTGTTATCTTGGTTATTTAAAGTATCATTAGCTGGATCATTATTGATATTGGTATTGTTTAAATTTGATGATAATACTTTGATTGAGTTTTTGAAATTAAAGGTAAAGTCATTAATTTTTTCTAAAACCGAATTTTCAAAAGAGATGGATCTGCTTTTAATTAAAGTATTATAATCTTGAATATTTTTTAATAGGTCGTCAAAACTCTGCGTTAGTTGAGATTCATTCTCATTTGAGACCATGTTCATCTTATGGGTTATCTTATGATTG
Source organism: Ascoidea rubescens DSM 1968 (assembly GCF_001661345.1). NCBI lineage: Eukaryota > Fungi > Ascomycota > Saccharomycetes > Ascoideales > Ascoideaceae > Ascoidea > Ascoidea rubescens. The sequence continues at coordinate 907,018 of NW_017962917.1, forward strand.
TATTTGTCAGTATAGTTGTTACTAATATTGTTGTTGAAATTATTGTTGTTGAAATTGTTGTTCAAGTCAGTATAGCACAGTTCACACAAATCGAAATCATCGCATTCTTGGCAGTTATATCTTGAACCAGAAATTATTTTGTTACAATAATCACAATTATAAAGCAAATGTAATGAAGGGGGTGAGATTTCATTATCATCGTTATTATTTTTATTAGTATCAGTATCCTTAGTATTCTTCGTATCCTCAGTGTTGCTATGATTAAAAGGGAAAGTATTATTTGAGATTAGCTTGATGTTTAACACTTTGGATTGAATCGATTTAAAAATCCTATTATTTAAAAGTGCCCGATTAATCTTTTCAATATCATTATTATTAGTAATAATCTTCACAATAGTATTGGAACTAGAATTTTTGTTTTGATTTTGAACTTGATTTTGAGCTGGTGATTTGTTATTGGTCAAATTATTTAAGATGGAATTTAAGCCCTTATCAATTTTTTGAATATAATCAGTCTCGCTGATGGTTTCAATAACATTATTGAAATTCATTCGAATATTTTCCATGGCTGCAAAGCTATCCCTTGAATTTCTGTTGCGAAGTTCAATTAACGAAAAAGAAGATTGCGGATGCTCGATATAACAAATGGAGCAGATAATAATCAGTCAATAAAAGACAAGAAGTAGCTAAGATTACAGTTGAGCTTCTTGCAAAACATCCACTGATAAACTAGCAAAACGATTAACAAAAGGTGCTAAATCGAGTGTATATACTCTCTCTTTCAAAGCTGGGGATAAACCGAAAGCTGCCCAGAACCGCAAAACCCTGACCCACTCCCACCCAGCAACAGTGCGCATGGGTATGTGTGTATCAGCAGGCATCCCGATAGAGCCGCTGTTGTGGTATCTCTTCCAAAGAAACACACCCATGGTACTCTTGAAAAAGAATCGTTGCATCACACTGCTTCAAGAGTGAGTGATCCAATTCTATAAAACAGCATATTTTAGTTTTTTTTGTTGGTTTTTAAAAATATTTGCAAAGAGCCTATGTTGTCGGGGTTCTTGCGCGCCATTATTTATTATATCTATATATAAAAGAATGAATGCTTGTTGTGAGCCTCCCGGATGCCTACCTTCGGTCCCTCGGTATCTGTTACCGGTCTGCTCCCGTGACGCTCACAACATAATCTCTTCGGCTTTTTTTAAAAGTTCGTTAAGGGATTGAGTAATCTCTGCTAATTGTTTTACAGGGTTGTCTTTGCAATTGGCAAGAAAATGGCTTGTAGAAGGGTTTTGTGCTGATAAATTCATCATTTTTTAAAACAAACAGCATATAACAAAGCTAGTATTAATAAAGACAACATATCTTATATAATTTTGTCTGTGTATCACTGTGGTACTCTGATTTGAACAATGGTTCTGTGGTCTAGTCGGTTATGGCATCTGCTTAACACGCAGAACGTCCTCGGCTCGATCCTGGGCAAAATCATTTTTTTAGCTCTGAATCAGAGTTACAATTTTCATCTACATAAGGACGAGAGAGTCATCAGACAAATGTTATCACAGCTTAAGATGGGTGAAAAAAAATAAGTAGTTGTATTGTATATTGATAATTCAAAGCGTTAGTTTTGTGGTAGGATTGTTATTTTGAAATTTTTTGTGAAGGTGATTGTGAACAATCTTCTACCTTGGAATTTGAAATCCAGTAAAGTGCTATGCATGGCCCGGCATGCACCGGTTGAAAACTATCACTTTTTACAATTTAAAATCTTCTATTTGAAAATTGATCTATTCCTAAAATAATGGGATTTTTTTCTACCTTTGAATAGAACGATAAAAATCTGTCTCAAGTCGTCTGAATCTTTTGATCCACCTCCCAACGACTGCTTAGTGCGTACACCTGACGTAATGACGGGCTGGGGAGATGTTGCGTAGACGGGTAGACCACACCAATATAAGACCATTTTTTCTCTCTCTCTATTCTCGTTACCTTAAACGGACTCGCTAGATAGCATTAAGTTTGTGATCATTTAAAATAATAATTAACTAACTAACCAATGATTTTTTGAGGTTTTTAATGATTTGTAATCTTTAGTCTACCAAAGCAGCATATTCCAATATCTTAAAACGATAACTAGAATTTAGGTTCTTTTTTAAAAGCAAGGGTATTTATAGTCAAATTCTCAATTTAAATTACCCCACTACACTTTGTAATTTCCCTATTCATATTGTAAAATTGACTGCTTTTTAGAATCCAGATTATACTAAAGTAATTTTTATTTAGAACTTGAACATTTAAAATCCAACACAGCTTTCCAAACAAAATAAATATGGTTTTATGGTTCAATTATGAGGACTACATTTGTGAGCAAAACTTATAACAATCAAACTTTATTTTCAGTTAATTCAAGTGTCAATTTAAGACAGATTTGAATTTGGAAAAATATAAATTATGAATTTGATAGTATTAATTGCTAAAGTATATCTATGAAACCAAACTAAAATAGCAAGCGTTTGGTGTTTCAGTTAAATATTCTGATAGAAGAGGTATATATTCAGTTTGATTTGAATTCTACGTATTATCCAAATTGACAGAGAGGATAAAGAAACGCTAGAATATTCTTTGTTTGAAACTGTATTTCTACATTTTATTGTAGTTTGTATTTATGAGGGTACCTCTCCTGGCAGACATATCAACGGCAGGTCGGGATAACAGCATATCAGTATTTAGATATAAATCAGGAATTTCCTCCGTAAGAATACAAGAAACTACTAATGTCATCGGTACAAAATCTCCATTTATGATATCTTGCTGGTGTATATCCAAAAAAATGTTGAAGTGTAGGGCTAAAAGTAGCGCTTTGTGAGAATGTCATCAGGATTGTTTCTATATCTTTTGGTTTTCCACGTAAATATAATCTCATCTGGTTCTATGTCTGGAATTAGAAGTCAAACTTGTTTAAATATGCTTGCAATGAGCCTGATAGTTGTAAATTAAACATTTTATTAAATAGTATAGCAAATAGTATATAATATAAATGATATTAAGGTCTATTAGGCATTAATAGAAACTCAAAGACTCCTTCACCAACAAATAATCAACCAAATTCCTCAAGATTTTCATCAGTTAACGTTTTCAATTAGGTTGAGCTGGATCTGGGCCAAATAAGCTTTGGAGGATAAAATCCGAATAGGACATGTCTTAACTAATAACATAACTGTCTCTTTTTCATCAATTTTCACATTCAAAGCGTATAATAACCTCCATTGGCCAGTCTTTCTGATGCCCAAGTTACGGAAAATAAATCTCAATATTCCTGAAGAGTTATTATAATGCTCAATTTTTTTTTGGCCATCCAAGTAATTTTGATTAACATCATAATAGTAACCAGCTTCATTTATTAAATACGCATGCACAGTGAATTTCACATCTCCATTCAAAGGATTGGTCAATAATACCACAATATTGCTACCATCCAAATTTCTTTTTGTCCCACATGATGATTGCCTACCAATGAGTGATTGTTTTTCAATTTCAAAAATATATCCAGGATAGGCAGAAACTGTGTCAAATTCAAATAAGTCCATTTTCAATTGATTTGTCCTTTCATCAAGTATTTTTTATCTAATGAACATTCATTGAAAAAATAAAACTCACAGATAAAAAACTCAAACCGGCTGGTATTTATATTGTTATTTCATTGAGTTTTTGCTGGACTCAATTGCAATCATTGTGAAGATAACTAGTTAAATTCAAATCCTTCTTTGATTACCAAGAAATCGATTATCTGCATTCCTTAATGATAAATGATAAAAGATAAAACAATTTACAGATCCATGATGGGGTTTGTCTGTTATCACTAAGAAATATTTATAAGAGTCCGCTTAGGAAAGAAATTTGTTAGAAAAAGAAAAGAAAAGACAAAAAGAAAATTATGAAAGATAATTACAACTTGTAGGCTTATTTTTCTAATTTGATATAATTGATCAAATTAGTTCACTTAACTAAAAATGTAGTTATTTTCATTTAGATACCCCTGCTAAAATGAAACAGAGCTTCCGACACAAGTCCTTGTAAAAAAAAAAAAATAATTCAAAAACGACGTAAATCAACTGAACTTGTATCCCAACCTAATTGCATATATATATTGATAAAGAATGAAGAAAAATATCGTTATTTGTTTGTGGATTTCCAGACACAAATTGCTATTATGTCTTTCTGAATACCGCATGGAGAGGTCGAATGACAAAAATCATAATGACTGCATAGCCAAAGAGCTAGAAAAAGCAGAGTGAGAATCCTACCAAAGAACATTTGATCTTCGACTGCGCAGAGTTCGAACCATAAAGGAAAAAACCCAGGATAAACAAACAAAAACAACCAAAACATGATTCGAGCTCGATGGTTGAAGAAAAAAAAAAAGAATATCTCTCTGATTACCTTTTCGTTTAAGCGAACCGACGTGTGTCGGACTATTTATAGCAAGAGTTATCCGTATCCGAGATACGGATGAGTAACGTACGAAGAAGTAGCGTACGAATGGAATAAGCAATCCGCACAAACACTCCCTAACGCGTGAAGACAAACCGGAAGAAATCGCTTCGTTTGTCGATAGCATTTTCTCACAAGGAAAAGACAAACAGGAAAAGCTTTACGCACGAGAGCCGGAACAGGCGGTAGGTCGAGCAACTGTTCCGGAAGCATTAGACCCAAATCAGCGTCGTTCGGATCTTCCCGGATCCCTCCCCAGGTTATTAACGAAAACCAACCATGTTGAGATCACACTTACAACTATATAATTAGTCATAAACGTTTATCTAATAAAAAAATAAGAAAATATTCACGGAGTTAAAACCTTAAGAATCTCAAAAACTCGCATCAGCGCAGAGATTGACATGTCTGTTGGTGCATATTTAAACATCTGACAATTCATTTCAATTAGGAAACCAATACCTGTGTTGACAGCTATCAAAATTAGTCACTATTCCTTTGTTTTTATTTTATTCGTAAAGTTTTATTTTATTTATCAATGAGTTTTGAGTCACCTTTTTCTTCGGCTTTTGAAGTTAACTCAAGATCAATTGATATTAAAATCAAAAAGCTCAGAAACGAACATAACCGTGAATTTATATCTAAGCTTGAAGAGCATTCAAAAGGATTGTTTATTCTTCACAAAAGTCTAGAAAGATTTTTTACAGCTACCAAAATTTCCCACTAAAGTTCAATTAAATCATCAGAACATAAAACTGGTTCTTCAAACAAACGTTTAGTGAAATATAACTAACATTTTAACAAAGTATGTATTGAAATAAAATACAACATAGTAAAAATATAATATATAATATAAAATTGTATGTAATGACTATAAAGTATTAGTGATTAATTCATTATTTGAATTCATTAAATGACAATTTCTAGAAAAATAAACCTAGTCAAACATAAAAGTTAAATTTATTGTGTATTTTACTTTCATAAATAATATTGATAACTTTTGGAAGAGAAAACTTCAATCACATTAGAAGTGATATGTATTAAAGCATTTTCTGTGTCCCTGGGACTGATTACAACTAAAGTGTAACCCAACTTCCATCGTCCAGTTTTTCTGATACCCAAGTTAGAAAAATTAAAATTCAGGGTAAAAGGATATGAGTTGAAAAATTTAATTAATTTTTGACCATCCAAGTATTGCTGATATAACTCATCATGTTCACCATGTTCATTTAATAGATAGACACACACCAGAAATTTCACATCCTTATGATAATTGTTTGTGGATAATGTTACAAGATTATAGCCCTTTAGATTTCGTTTTGTTGAATGTGAAGACTGTCTTCCACATATTGATTGCCTTTCAATTTTGAAATTATAGGAGAAAGGAGCATTGTTTAATTTTATAGAATTCATTATTAGTTTGCTTATGGAAGCAAAGGAAAAAAAGAAAAAAAGGGATTTTGCAGGATATTAATACACATATTAATACGGTTGGAAAGTAATCCAATTCCCACTTCCACCCAAACGAAATTCTGAACAGATATAGTGAAGTCGCTAATTGACTTTTGCATCGTCAAATAATTGGTTTCATTTACCAAGTCTGATAATTGGTCTCATTTGCTTCTCGTTTGAAGCTAGTGAGAGAGTCATTAGAGAACAATAACATAGCCTCTTTTTGTATCCAAACATCTTTCCTCTCCTGTTTTGGCTTTGATTATCAATATAATATTTAATTTTATACAAAAACCCATTTCCACAAACATCCCCTTTTTTAATTTTACAACTTAATTGTTGAATTATCCATTTTACTGTTGCGATTATTGTTATTATCACCAATCCTAACTAGCTTTTTGTATCTCCATTCAAATCGCTGTTGATATCTGTATTGGTATCAGCAATGATTAGCACGCTTAATAAATTTACAGATGTGTTGATATTGTTGTTGTCGTTATAGGATTACTTCACTTGTCTTGATTCTCTTTCATGGATGCTTTTTCTCTGCAATTTCCTTCTGACTATTACCAACCACTTGAGTCTTGTTCGACATGTTGTTATTGTTACTTCTGGTTTGTTCAAAGTTGATTAACAATAAAGCAAAATCGTTTTCATCAATAACTGGTGATCATCTTGGAGTTGCAAACCGAGTCGTATTCCTTCTCTTCTTTGCTTCAAACTCAACTGACGTTGGTTAGAATAGTTGGATACACTGGGCAATATATAGTGTCAATTGGTAAGCAGCTGGAGACTTGTGGATTAGACAATAATTTGGGAGAAGGAAGAACTCTTAATTCAAACCAAAAACCCAGTTGTAGTAGTTTTAATGGATACCCAGTTGTAGTAGTTTTAATGGATAATGGTTCCAAGTAAAAGTCTGTGTGGAAGATCCAGTGGCATTTCCGAGGGCAGTTTCGTGCACAATGCTCGGTATTCCAAGATAACATGTGATTTATCTAGATCAAACCCTCGGTATTTGTGTACTCCGGTTGGATACCTTTGACGTAATCCGAAGCTTGTATTTGTTCAGACCTATGAGGTGTCGGACTGTATCCCACTATACATTTTCAGCCTACTATTCCAGATATATTACAATATCAAAGGAAAGCCGATTTTTTTTTTTTTTTCTTTAAATAGTTGCTAAGAGCCCACTTTGTCGGGGTTCTTGCACGGTGTTTATTATATCTATATATAAAAGAATGAATGCTATCTTTATAATTCTACCGTAGATGTGAGGAAACTTAATGAATAGGAAGAAAACTCACATCAAAGACAGGAGTGTGAAATCTAAGAAGATGTATGCCGGTGTCAAATTACCTTATGAATTGCCATGCATGGGAAACGAATGTGATGAGTTTGCCTATGCCCCATTTCGTGCCTAGGTATGTGTGAATGATTTCTGGGTCCACTCCGTCAGAGAGAATTGTTGGAATCTCTGAATGGATTCTCGCCTGTGAGTTGATTGGACATTGGAAGATACAATGTATTATCTTCGGATTTGGAAGGGAACATTTGCATTGGTTACTGCTCATATACCCAGCTCTCCACGAGGTATCTTCACCAAAGAGGTGTCCTGTGCGAAGTTGAATCACCGCGCTCACCTCCTCCTTGGTCCTGTGTGATAGGATTTTAAATGTGGGTAGTCTTTTAATTGATAGAGGGATGTTGGAATTGGCGATTACCTTTTCGTAGTGAGAATTATGGTTGTGTTCGTGAAATATTTTATTCCATTTTTGGATCATCTTTTGATAGAGAGCCTTTAAAAAAAAAAAAGGAAAGCCGAATTACCTAAACTATAAATTTCAATATATAATCATGTATTGCTTGATAATAGCTCGCAGTGAAGACTGCTTCTGTAGCTGTACGTTGTGGCGCAGTGGGAGCGCGCATGGCTCTGACCCTGAGGTCCCTGGATCGAAACCAGGCGCGTACATCTTTTTTTATTTTTTATTAATATTTATGTTATTGTTTTTAATAATATTTTGATTAAATAAATTTTTGCACAGCTGGCTTAACCGATTAGAATGGCCTTGTAAGATTACAGACATAGTTTACTACACATGTCCATATCAGGTATACTACAGTATCGTATATTCCAATTATAAAACTCCAATATCTTCAAAAAACAATATAGAAAAAGAAAGAGAAGTACTTCATTTATTGAAATGCAGTCTGTGAAGAAGGCCTTATCTGATCGGTGTCTAATGCTGCTCTTTTCTTTTGAGGCACCAAAAATTCTTCGCCATTTTTAGATTTCTGTTCGCTTTGACTAATTTGTTCGTCTTGGTCAATCTTGTAGTTTTTATTTTCATTATTATTTCCATTACTTTCTTTCTTCTTATTACTCAAAAAATTTATAGTCTGTTGATAATATTCACAATTCGATATTATCCTTTTTTTATATAAACTATTCATATCAATATTAGATGGTATCCCTGGTATTTGAATAAATGGAAATAAATTGTTATCAGTATCATTAGTATCATAACTCTCAACTCTATCAATGTCTTCTACTGATCGGTTCCCATTTAAAAATAGTCCTGTCCCATCGTTAATTATTAATTTATAGGATAATTTTTCTTTACTGTCCTTATCATAAAATAAATGTAAAACATCATTATGATAAATCTTTGTCTTCTTTCGACGCCCAATAATCTTATTATTAATTATACATCCATTTGTACTAAAATCAATAAGCCAAATATCATCAAGTCCCTGTGCTGGTGATTCATAAATACTATCACCCACAACATGTCTTTTCCGAATTATTATACAATGAACTTTAGATATTCTAATTTCGTTAATATTTAAATTACAAACAGAATTTCTCCCTATTATAAATGGTTTAGATCCACTTTGTTTTATATATATTGTTTTATCAATATTTGTTATTTTATTATAATATTCATTGTCTTGTATTAATTTCAAAGTCAAATATGTCCCAACAGGAATCTTTTTATCAGCTTTCAGTATTAAGTTAGATTGAATGCTAATTTCGCCTTCAGAGATTGAATGATTTTTTTCTTTTTTGGATTTCTTAAATTGCATATCATTTTGAAGGAAACTTTCACTACTTCTTTTCCCATCGGGTATAATCTTTTCATCCTGATTTATATTCATGGAGATTTGATTTATATCTTTCATTTTAATATCGTCATCAATAATGTTTTTTGAATTTAAGTGAAAATTATTCATTTTGTTATCATTAATAACCTTCACTTTCGCCTTGTGAATTGGGATAGCAGGTTTAACAAAATTTGATTTATTTTCACAAATATTCTCAAGATTATTTTCATGATTGTTTTCAATTCTCTTGGCGTCATCTTCAATGAAATTTGGAAATAAATTGATATTATTTATTGAGTTTTGGGATGATATTGACTCATGCCTTTTTTGGTTTGATTGAGATTGTGATAAACTTATTTGTGATGGTGAATCTATTGCAACTTTAATCCATGGATGATCTAAAGCCTTTGCAGCCGTTAGCCTATAATTCGGATCGACTTCCAATAAGCTGTTAAGAAAGTCTCTTGCAGTGTTACTTATTCCAGCTTCCTTTATTGGAGTGTCATGATATGAACCTCTTTTAATTTGTAAGAATAAATTTTCTTGAGTGCCTCCACTAAATGGTAAGTGGCCAGTTAATATAACATATAATAAACAACCTAATGACCACATATCTACCAAACATGAATATGCAGTCCTTTGGCTCCTGGATTGTCTTTGTTTCATATTCACCCTATCCTTAATGATTTCTGGTGCAACATAAGCCAATGTTCCACAAAAGGTTTTCAAAAAAGTTCCATCAGATATTTTGGCTAATCCAAAATCTGTTATTTTAACAATGGTTGGATTGTCTTGAGCTATTAAAATATTATCAGGTTTTAAATCCCTATGACTTATACCTAGATCATGAACATATTTAATAGCTTCAAGAATTTGTTTTGTTATCTGTCTGGCAGCTTCTTCGCCGATTGCACCATGAGCAACTACAAAATCCATCAAATCACCACCAGATACATATTCCATAACAAGATAATAAAAATTTTCGTCTTCATAAAACGCTTTCAACCTTACAATTCCGGGATGGTGCAATTCACTTAGGACTTTCAATTCTCTGGCGACAGCTACATTTGTGCCTTCGATCTTTCTTTTTGATATGATTTTGACAGCATATATAGTGCCAGTTTTCTTTTCAATAGCTTTCTTGACAGTAGCAAAAGCACCCTCTCCGACGATGTCGTCCATTATGGTAAAATGTTTGTATATTCCATCATTTTTTTGGTTCACATCTCTCAACTTCTTCTTTGTCGGCCAGTGATCAGGCGAAATCAATATTATGAATTTTATGATATCGGCATCCTGACCAATTCCCACGGATATTTCATCGCCGTGGTTTAAAATGTAATTTTGGCCCTTAACAATTCGTGTCCCATTGAGATAGGTCCCATTTGTGGATCTGTCTTGCAAAAACAAAAAATTGTTAGAGTCATTGAGCCATATTGAAAAGTGTTTGTTTGATAATCTGCTTATAGGCCCAAAAACATGGTCGCACGATTCGTTCCGACCAAAAACCCATTTTCTTTCAGGCGAGCTCTTCAAAAAACTGGTAATGTATCCCTTTCGTTTGGAGTACTCTGGAGGCAACTCTGGTGTCCGTAACACTTTGAAGATTATATCAGCCATTTGGTCCTCGTAGGGCATCAGCGCGTTCTGGGTATTATTGGGCTGTGTTGGCTGTGTTGGCTGCGTGGGCTGCGTTGGTTGGGGAGACTGCGACTCATACTGGATTTGTGAGTCCATGTTCGGGCTGGTGTTGCTGAGCAGGAACAGCAGCTGTTTCGTTGGACAGAATTTTGGCTTGCAGTTGTGCTGGATCCGAAGCCTGGACGTGGAGCGACTTTTCGCTTTGATCTGGAAAAAATCGCGAAAGTTCTTTGCACGTGATCGAGAGTTTATAAACAGAACCGGTTTGGAAATGGAGGACGAGCTTCAGAGCCTACAACTTGATGTAGATGCCTTTGTAGTGAAGAAGGGCAGAAAACAAGGCCAAGGCGAAGGCATAGGCCACCAACACTGCGACTGATGAGGTCTGCGACATGTCCAAAGTGTCCATGGCCATGTTTATCACCCCAGTGGAGACATTGGCTACGAGGAACACCAACAACCCATTTGCATTGATGGCCTCGATGAGATAGGGGACGTTTGTATACTCTTCTGTGCCAGAGCCATTGCGCATTTCAGTGTCTTCTGCGATTTTGGCATCGAAACACTTGCTGATAAATTTAAATCCCAATAGGAAATTGAGGTTATAGCTGACAACCCATAGCACATATAGCAAATTTGCGATTCTCCGGGATATGTTCAAGTTTGTATAATGGTAGAGCAGATAAAACAACACATTGTAGAAAATGGCAAAATAAAACAATCCTTGTGTTGCAGAAACAGTGAAGAATTGGTGCACTTTGTTTTTGTAGCTCTTTTTATCCTTTCCAGTGACAACGACGGATGATGAATAGAAATTAATAATCTCCTTTTTAGTAGAAATCCTAAAAACATTCAATCGCGTTTTGAAGTTTGGTAGTAGAATACTTCCAACTGATTGACCTGTCAAAAAAATCGATAAATACCCAATAAACGAAAAAATTCCTTCTTTATTAGAAGTGATCAAATTATCTCTTGGATGTAGTAAAATAAACTCCAACAATCCGTTTTTATTTAGTAAAATTTCGTAGATTATTGAAACCACTAACCCAGTAACAAATACAGGAACTTCGAATGGAAAAATAGAGTCAAGTATCAACACAACTGGATCCAATAACCCCAATGTCATAAAAAAATTCCAATGTGTTCCATACTCTGATGCGTGCTCCTGATAATCTAAATTTTTGACAAAATATAATCTTAGCAAACCAATTATTAAAATTACTAATGAGCTTAGTAAACTTTTTCTTAATTTTTTCAAAAATTTCAAAAATTTAGAGTAAACTGTTTTTTTTTCTTTTTGCGAGCTTCCATTTTCATTAAAACGAGCTTTCAATTTAGTTCGAATGCTCACTAAACCCATAGAAAATACAAATGAACCAACTCCTAAATCCATCAAAGAAGATCCCCACGTTTCAACCTTAGCAAATCTTCTGGGGAAAACTTTGAAATCAACTGCCAAAATTGCAAGACAAGTGATTATCATCATGTTTGATCGATAAATCGTGATATAGTTCTTTTTGGACATGTAATCATTAATTGATAAATTACCGAAATTAATTTTGTGGGACCTATTCTTATCATGGCCTTTTCTACTCTTAATCTTATTGCCTTTCAAGGTCTTTTTATTTGAAAACAATGCCAAAGTAACTGAAGGCACTAAAATCGAAAATATCAATTTTACTGGAATATCGGAGTATAAAGTAATGGACAACAACAATCCAAACCAAAATAATATAAATTCAATTGAAAATATAATACTATTAACTCGTTTTCTTTCATGGACAATCTTGGTGTCAATTTTGAACAAATTAGTGTATCCAACTATAAGGTAGTAAGCAATGTACGTTACTAACGAAACCAATGTGACGAGGTAAACCTCCTCAATTGAACTCCCAGTCAAACCTGATACAAAATCCTCTTTTCTTTCTTTCAAGCTTCTGCTGTTTTCCATTCTCAAGTCTACTTTAGCTGTAAAAAGCTCTGTTTGATGCTGAGAAACACCTCATCTCATTCGATGTAAAACAAGTCAGTTCCGTTTTAATTGTCATGTGAAGTTTCGCTGCCAATAATGAGGAAATGTTATAATTACACCTAAGATGAACAAGATAATAATTTACATAAAAAGAAAAAAACAACCTAAATAAATAAAAGATAAATAAAGACAGACAACAGCAATAAAACAAGATTAGAAAAATTGTACACCTGAATATTATTTGCTGAATTCAAGTTTTCTATTCCTGACTGGAAAGTAGCGCTGGTATTTGGAAATGTAGCAGTGAATCCATTTTTCCTTAGGTAGGACTTAAAACTTGTCACTTCCTCTGTGCCTCCAGTTATAGTCGTTGTGACTGTTTCACTCCATGGACCAGTTCCACTGGAAGTGGTGACAAATGAATCGTAGGAACCAACTATTGACGAGATTAAATATCTTCCAGAGTTGGTGGTTGTCCATGATGTATAATTTGTAAAAGTTTCCACTTTAGTGGAGTCGTATCTGGCTGTGCTAATGTAAGACGTTACATAAACGAAATAACTGTCTGAGTAGTGTGGTGCTTGAATAGTATTGGGAAGCGATTGGTATTTGGATATCATGTCAACATTATCAAAATTTATATCGCCAGTTATTTCTTCATCTGTTGAATTTGAATTTAAAAGTTTGCTAATCCCAATTTCTCCAGCCTCAAAATCGTAAACTGCATAGTAATTTGTGAAAATCATTTTCCCCAACAAAAAGATATCTCCAATATTAGACTTTCTAAAACTAAAAGAGATAGCCAAATCGCCTTTAGATTTGTTGTGGTGATTGTTATCAAAATCGGTATAATAATTAAAGTAGGTCATATTAGTGGCCAAATTATTAATAGGGACATCGATAATATAGCCTGATAAATTGTATGAGAAATGGCAATTTAAATTTTTTAGAATAAAATATATATCTGTATAATTGCTAATAGATTCATTAAAAGAAACATCCAAGTTCTGAAACCCCTGTACAATATCATCGAAAATAGATGGTGGGAAATAGTAGTTGATGCCTTCATGAAACAATGCAATTGGATATTTTTTGTCAGTAAATTGTATTTCGAGCATACTTTCATCATTTTCATTTTCAGTGAGAGTGTGATTTAAATTGTTCAGAGTTAAAAGGCCAACTGCAATATCAAAAATAGAATCAGCTTCTTCAGCACTGAAATTGGAATTGGTTATTACTGAATTTGAAATTTTAATTGAGAATGAAGAAAGAGTAACATCTGCGTGTTTGATGTAAGGATTAATATTGTAATCATATCTATTTATTATGGGTAAAACAGTTAGATTTCCATCAATTTTGGTATGATCGATTCCACCAATTAGTGCGACTCCTTTGTAATCAAAAAACTCGTTGTTATTAAATCTGAAATATTCAGAAACAATTTTTCTTTCAATGAACTTATTTTCTAATAATAAATCTAAAAAATTTAAATCCTGATTATTTGAGTTGGTGTTGTTTGTAAAAGAAGAGATTCCAAAGGTTCCCAGCTGTTTATTGGCAGATAATGCCAAACCAAAAGGAAAAGTGGAAAAGTTCCAGTTGTTGTTGAGCCATAATACATCTTTGCCCCAAAGACCAGTTGCAACAGTTCTGTCTTCAGAATCCAATTTGAAAGATGTATTAACACTGAAAATGGGGTTTTCGTCATAAGAGAAAAAATCAAAAGTGGAAGAGTCTGCATCTTTAAAAGTTCCTTGTTTATCGTAACAAAAATATAAAATATCGTCGTATGAGTAGGAATAATTGTTATAATATGAACGATAAAATTGGAAATCGATATCAAAACAGTAGGGATTTAAATCTGATATGACCCAAGTTAAATCGGAATCGAAATCCAAAGTGACATTTAAAGGTTGTGGAGGAGTTCCAAGTTCTATTTCTATAAAGGAATCATTTTGTTCATTGCCAAAAAAGTCAAGCTTGATCACTTTTTTCCCATCAAAATCATCATTGGCCTTTATCTTCACAGTACTGTGAAAAAGTAGGAAAAGCACTATGCAGGATAAAAGCATTTTAGTATATATTTGATATTTTGTCTCTCTGACGCTCTGTTTTTTGAATAAGCAATGATTTGAAAGACTTCAAATCAATAAATGGAGTTTAAGATTTGGTTTGAGTTTGGAAAAGTTTTGTTTCTGCTTTTTATGGGGAAACAACAGCTAATTCACAGTTAAGAAAAAAAACGAAACATTTTCGTGGATAGTGAACACCAGGGGAAATTAAAGCAGGACCAAAAAAGTATTGCAGGAGTTGGGCTGAGCTGTGAACAGCATAAAACTGTTCCAATATTTAGATGGACTTGAAAAACAGCAACAGGAAAATTAAAAACAAAAGCCAGTCCCTGAGTTATAAACCAAAATGGCAGAATTTCCAATCAATTTTGAGCTACAGTAATGGAAACAAAAAACCCATCTTGTATGGATTTCTCCGATCCGAAACACCTTTTTAAACGGCGGACATTACGGTCACGGGTCGTCACAACCGAGATGCCGTTTGGTAAAAACAGGAGTGTTCTGTGTTTTGCACGTGCGCTTATATAGGCAGCAAACGCAAACTTCCCATCTTGGTCAGAAATTGAGCTTGGGCAAGGACCTTTAATCATTGAAACAACCAACAGTGGTACGATAATTTGCAAATAATGTCTGATCTAGATGATGATCTTTTGGCTCTTGCTGGTGTAGGATCTGATGAGGAACAGTCTGCAGACTTTTCTAAAAAGAGAAAGGCTTCATTGAATAGTGGAGGCAATCCACACAAAAAAAACAAACATGACTACGACGAAGATTTTGATGAAGAATATGATGAAGAATCAAATTCTGATTCAAACCACATCAGTGATAACAATAAGGATGATAAAAATGGCGACAACAATGATGATAACGACGGAGACGCTTTTTCAGATCCATCTTCATTCAAATATTCGCCATTATCCAATGATTTTAAGGACAGTGCGTTAGATATCAATCCTTATCCATTGGAAAGTAAATATAAAGACGAGGAAGATAAAAACCGGTTATTGTCAATGGACGAAGTTCAAAGAGAAGAGATTTTGTTTGAAAGATCGCAAGAAATTGAAAAATACAATGAACGAAAATATTTGGCTCGAAGAGTTAAACAAAAACAGGCGGAACGATCTAATAGGTCGATGAATGTGAAGAAGAACTCCAAGGCAATTAAGTCATCGAAATTGTCAGAGTTGAAAAAACAAAGAGCTAAAAAGAATCAGCATAATGACGGATACGATGATGGAGATTACGAGGACGAGGAGTATTCTAATAAAAACCAAGCATATCCAGAAGAAGAAGAGGAGGAGGAAGACAAAGCGTATCAAGAAGAAGAAGAGGAGGATGATGATTATAAACCCGATCAAGAGTATCAAGACAATTATGCTGACAACGACAATTATCAAGATGAAGATAATGACGATTATGATCCCGATCATAACGACAACCGTAGCAAAAAGGTTAAGAGCAAGAGTCGACATGGAAGAGGACATGATGAAGAATACAATGATTACGAAGACGAAGACGACCGCAATGCAGTTAAATGGGTAGATGGATCATCGTCTTCCAATAAGATAAGAATTGCAAGTGTGAGTGAAATTAACAAAATCAAGTTTGGTAGATCTGGAATTCTGAAATATTGCCAGTATCCCAAGTTTGGGGAAGTGGCAAAGGGGTGTTTTGTAAAAGTTGCAATTGGAACCAACAAGCAAACAGGCGAGCCCCAAACTCGTTTAGGGAAGATTGATAAGATTATTGATGGCAAGCCGTATAAATTGGAGAACAGAACCGTCAATCAGTATGCTATAGTCAGCATTGGCAATGCTTACAAGAAATTCCCAATGAACAATTTTTCGAATTCCAAAGTGGATGAATTTGGGTATAATGACTACTTGAACACACTAAAGAAATTGAATTCCAGCTTGCCTACGAATAAAGATATTGAGAAAAAGTACAATGAGTTGGTAGCGTTCACGTCCAAGCCTCTAACTCTCGAGGAACAGAATAGCATAATAGAGAGAAGAAACAAGTTGACAACTTCGGAGGTGGGCATCTCAGCTATTGTCAAGAAGTCGCATTTGCTATCGAAATTGAAAGTTGCAAAAGCGCAGAACGACATTGAAAAGATAAAGGATGCCGAAAAGAAATTGCTGATGCTAAACAGATCATTGAAGAGCATGCAGAAGAAGGGATTTGAGTCGAACAACTCGTTGCACAAGGTGAATGAAAGAAACCGGATGTTGAATGCCAAAAACATTCGTCAAGCCGAAATTATGAACGTGGAGAAACGTAAGAAGGAGTCGCGAACTGGAGTTGCGAATCCCTTCAGCAGATTGCGAACTACAACCAAGGTGCTTTACTACGAGATACAGAAGGAGGAGAACGAGAGAGCCAAAGCTGAGATTATCGAGGAGCAGAAGGAGGAAGAGAAGAACTCGAAGAACAACGAGCAGTTATTGCTCAAGGCGCGATACCGCCAGTTTGGGGGAATTGACGAGTTAATTTCTAAAGTGCAGCTCAGTGTGGACCTTTCGCTGCTTTGTTAGAGGAAAAACAGGCAAAAAAAGAAGAAAAAGAAGCAAAAAAAAGAAGAAGAAGCAAAAGCAGCAGAAGAAGCACAAAAAGCGGCCGAACGCGGCGCCGTTTGGCGTTTCGCGTCCTTTTTCTCAAATGCCTTGTATCAAAATAATATTTGTAAAATTTGTAAAATTTGTTACTTTGAACCAACGTTGAATTGTTTCTTGTATGTTATATATCTGCTGGAAGTTGCTCGATTCGTGTTATAGGGGCTCTTATACATCGTAACTCAGCAAACACAGGCTACCACTCTGTTATTTATCTTATAATCGCTCTTGCTACTGCGTTTCACCATGAGGCAGGTTATATCAGATTTGCTCTTCAAGACTCAGGATCCCAACAACTTGATTCGTTCTCAAGCTGAACAGCAGTTTTTGCTGTTGTCTCTCCAGAATCCCTCCTCTGTTGGATTGGCTTTGGTCCAGATTGCTGCTGACCATGCTGAGGTAGTTCCAAACAGACAGTCTGCTCTCTTGAACCTTAAACGACTAGTGCCTCTATATTGGTCCTTTGGCTTTACCTCCTTCAAGGGAACTGCCATCAACCAGGAAACAAAGGCTGTCATCAGATCCCATCTCTTGAGCTTGATATGTGACAACGACTCCAAGATCAGAAACTCCTCCACCTACTGCATTGTTCAGATCTCTGTTGTGGACTATCCCGAGGAATGGCCAGACCTAATCTCAGTTCTCTACTCCTTCATTGATTTGAACAACTCTGTTTCCTCCAAAAACTCGATTCTTGGTGGTTTGATTGTGCTATCCAGCTTGTTCGACGACTTGATCACTGACGACCAGTTCTTCGAGGGCTCGATTGGCCTAAACACCTTGACCTATTGCAAAAACATTTTGGCAACTGACACTTCACCCAAAAATTCTAATCCTAATGACAAAAAAATTGATGTTAACACTAAAATCGAAATTGCAAAATTACTAGAAACCTGCTTGAGACAATTTCAAGGTCCAGAAGCAACAATGACCTCCACCAGAGCTGATTTTGCAAAGGAATCTGTTGTTCAAGTGGCTAATTTGCTCCTAGAATTGCTAAACGAATTGTTCAACTACATCAATTCAAACAACGTTTTAGACTCAAGTTATCTCTTATACAACGAACAACTATACAAAGTTCTAATCCTCTTGATTAACAATTTCAATCTAAAACAGTATTATAAACAATTATTCTACTTGTCTATAAACCAGCTATCCTCATTGACAAAGTTTCATTACAATCTTTCAGTTCTAAAGATTGACGACTCTCAATCTTCAAACCCTTACTCCATCTACAAAATTGTCTCGTTTTCACACAATAACATCGGAAATGATGATCCAATCTTCATTTTAAATAAACTATTAACCCAAATTTATCAATTCTTGTCCTCCGTTAATAATTGCTCATTATCAAACACTAAACCCTCAAATAAATTTGCAAATATCGACTTATTCTCAACCCTATTCAATTCAATTTCATTGCAAGCCATCTCTTCAAATGATTCAATTCAAAATTACATTTCAGATTTCAACTCTTTTGTAACCGAAGAATCTGGAATGTCTATTGACTTCACTCTAAGAGATTCCATCAACGAATATTTATCAGAACTTAATCATCATGACTCCTCAACCTTTTTAAATTGGTCTATTCAATCTTTGTTTCTAATCAACAAAAATCCTGTACAAAATAACACTATTGATAACAGCAATTTCCATTTCATTAATTTGATTGATCTTTCAAACGTTTTCCAATTTAAAGAATCTCTACTATACATCATTCAGGCTTTACTAATGAACGACACTTTTTCATTTGACGACGAATCTGATCTACACCAGATCTTGCCTCTGGTAAATATTAATGATTTCTATAACCAATTAATCAGTCTCTCTTCAATCAATGAAAACGTATTTGTCATTTCAAGAACTCTAATTGTATTATCAAAATTTATCGAGATTTTTCAATACGTTTTATCTGACGAAATGATTTCCAATGCCTTTACTCACTCAATTGAAGTTTGTTTCAATTATTTGCAAAATCAAGATCCTTCAAACAATGATTCTGATTTAGATGGTAACTTGAATCTAATTAGAGCTTCTTTATGTATTTCTCTAACCTACTATTCTCAGTTTTTTCCCTTTGATAAATTCAAACTTTCTTCAAATTATCAAGATATGGTTGCCTCAATTATTAGCTCACTTATTGATTCTGGAGCAACTGACGATACACCCACTACCTTAATGGAAAATGTCGTTCCCTGTATTAAAATTGATCCCAAAAATGCGTATAACACCGATTCAATAATTAAGCTAATCTTTAAAATCTCTTCAAGTGACTTTTCTAACATTTCGATTATTAACGAAACGGCTGATGCTATAGGTACACTCTTTGAAAATATTAAGATTGAAAATTTCATTAAACAATGTGAATTTGGATTACCCTTGTTGATCAATAATTTAATTGACAATATTAATAGTTTTAACGGATTGAAAATTGAATATTCGCCTCAATTGAATTTTTCTTTAGAATATTTAAATCTTTTTATCAAAAATTGTCCAAGCAAGGAATTACCCGAGGATATTTTCAAATACACTTTTAGTGTTGTAAGTAAACTATTGCTAATTGAAAATATTGAAGACCAGATTTTACAATTAGGTAGCGAAATTTTAAACTCTATCTTAATTTCATCGGATTCAAATTTTTTTATTAATTATAAAAATGAACAAGGTCTTTCGGGAATTGAAATCACTCTTAAACTAGCGGAAAAATTTCTTTCCCCAACATTGTCAGATTCTGCAGCATTGAATATTGGATCTATTGTCCTATCTATTGTCAGCAAATTTAGCAGTTATTTAAACGATTATCTTTCAAATCTCATTCAAGCAGTTACCAAAAGATTAACAATTGCTACTAATATTGTGATTATGGAAAATATGATCATGGTATTTTGCCATTTGGTTTTGTTATCAGCCAGTGATACAATAAATTTTTTGGATTCAATTAAATTTGAAGATAATAAAAGTGGGTTGGAAAAGGTTATTCCAATTTGGTTGGATACATTTACATCGATTCGAGGATATGAAAAAATCAAGAAAAATATATTAGCATTGGGTAAAATATTTATGCTAAGCGATCCAAGGATAGAGAATATAATCGTTGATGGCGATTTAATTCCTAATCAAATTGACCCAAATATTATTGTCACACGATCAATTGCTAAAAAAATGCCTCAAATTTACCAAAAGATTTCATGCTATGTTAAGATTTTAAAATTGTTTATTTCTGAGTTATCATTTCAAAATCAACAACCAAATCCTAGTGATTATGTTGTTTCAAAAGTTGGAGAAAATGATAATGAAGAAGGATGGGAAGATCTTGAGGATCTTGGTGCACCTACATTTGAGAAATTAACGTCATATATTGATGCAATTGACGATGCTGATGAAGAGGATGAGGAAAAAGGTAATTTAGCGATTAACCAAGATAACAAACAAATTTTAATTGAATTTTTCAAAGAATGTGCTCAAAAGAGTGAGGTTACAAATTTCCGAAAGTACTATGATGTTTTAAGTGACGAAGAGAAAAAAATTTTATGTGACAATATAATTTTTTGAAATAGAAATATGAAATTAAAAAAAAAATAAAAATAAAAATAAAACAAATTAGTCATAAGAGCAATAATATATAGTAAATATGATATTATTGAATAGTTAAAATTTATAAAACTAGGTTTATTTATCGTAAAAGTATATAATTAGGAGTAAAAGTAACAATTAATAGTTAACAGTTAATAGTTAATAATTAATTAATAATTAATAATTAATTGATAATGATTAAAGTTTTTAAATTTTTAAATTTTTAGTAGCTTCGGATAAATCATTTTGATTATTAATAGAAGATTTCGATTTTGATTTAGTTTCAAATTGATTTTCAGATTCTGGTTCTGGTTCAGATTCAGATTCAGATTCATCTTCGACCAAGTAAGCGTTACTATCATTATTATCGATCATATCGTCAAGTACAAAATTTTGGGAGAGGTTTTGATTTGATTTGTTATTGGTATCGTTATTATTATGATTTTGATTGTTAGTCTTGTTGTTATTTTGATTATTTTCTTCCAATTGATATTCTAGCTCAGCATTTTTCAAGTAATTTATAAAGTCGGAGATTTTGGGATCATTTATGTTATCTTGGAAATGTAGGTAAAGCAAGTCTATTGGTTTTCTGTCGAATCTGTTTTTAATTCTTGGGTCAGAGCCTGCATCTATTAGGGTCTCAGCTAAGAATTTGCCATAGTTGAAATCGTCAAAGGAGTAGGTTATAGCTAGATGTAGAGGGGAGTCGTTGTTGAGGTTATTTATTGGGTCGATTTCGATATTGTCGTAGTTTAATATTGAGTCGATGATTTCAAAGTTGCCATAGATTGTAGCAAGATGAAGAGCAGTGTTTCCCAAGGTGTCTCTGGAGTTGTTGATCAAGTCTACAAAATCGTCTTGGTTATTGTTTAGCTGGGGGAGAATTGAGTTTAAAAGGTCCAAGTTGTCTCTGCGAGCAGCATCCAAGAGCTGGTCTTTTAGGATGTCTAGGAGATCTTTGTTTACCATTTTTGTTGAGATAATTGGATGGTGATAGTGATGGTGATGGTGATGGCAAAGGAAGGATAGTTGTTGTGAGTTGGGAAGAGATGTTTGGAGAGAGAATTAAAGCCAGATAAACCGAATACCAAAGGGGCAATTGGGCTGGGAAAGAAGTTGATTGACGGAAGAGGGAATTTCTTGTATAGGAGTTTACGAAAAGGGGGAACTACGAAACTGAAAGTTGGGAGTATTCTTCGAATTAGGAAATAATTGATTGTAATTGGGGCAAGTCCGGATTAGGAAAGAGGTAAAAAAAGAAAATACTTTATTTATTTATTTGTTTATTGATTAATATTTATATTTTAATGGGGATTATATTATTAATAATTATGTCATTGATAATCAGTAGTTGTTGAGTTATTGAAGTAAAGAAAAGAGAAAAGAGAAAAAAGGAGAAAAGAAAAGAAAAGCAGAATGGGGAGAAAAGAGATAATATAAGGGAGGATATAATATAATATAGTATATAAATAAAAATAAAAATAAAAATCAAATAAAATCAAATAAAATAAGAAGAACGAGGTGGATATGATATGATATGATATGATATGATAGGATAGGATAGGATAGTGGAGTGGAGTTGATTAGAGTGAGTAAGTGAATTAATCAAAAAATAAAGAGCAATGAGAAAATGATTCAATCAAGAGAAACAGATAAAGAAGAATGAGTAAAAAAAGAAAAAAAAAATCGTAAAATATAGATAAAAGTATAATATAGATGGAAATAAAAGATACAAGTAATGTAAGCAGTATAAGTAGTATAAGTAGTAGATAGATAAATTCATTATAGATTCATTATAATTGATTCATTAGGATTTGAATGGAATGGAATGATAATAGAGATGAAGGAAATACAATTGAATGTGATTTGGTAATATAACTAGATAAACTAGGTAATTTGATATTTGATTGATTGATTGATTGATTGATTGATTGATTGATTGATTCATTAATTTATTCATAAATTGATTCATTGATTGATTAAAGAAAAAGAAACAAGTAAAAAAAAAAGAGAAAAGTTGGAAAACTATTTTTAATTATTTTTTCAATTCGTTTTTTAGTAATATTTTTTTTGTATTTTTGTATTTTTTTAATTTTTCAATTTTTTAATTTTTTAATTTTTTAATTTCCAAATAATAAAATAATAAAATAAATATAACAATATAATTATTATTGTGGTAAATTAATCGGGGATAATTTCATTTGAATTTTCCCTTTCCTTTTAATTTAGAGGTCAATTTGTATCGATCAGCCAAAGGGCTTTGGTGTTCTCTGAAATAGATTCCAGAGCAGGTGAAACATAAACCGATTTTGTTGATGCCTTCCAGTGGAAAAGCTTTTTCACACAAGAGACATTCAGTGTATGATTGAGCAGGCTGATGGGAGGGAAACAGAGTTAGTGGAACAGAACGAAGGTGAGGAAAGAGGTGAAGCGATACATACCATGTTGGGAAGAAGAGCAGATTATAGTATAGAGATGGAGTAATATAGTATAATGGAATAAAATAAAATAAAATAAAATAAAATAAAATAAAATAAAATAATATAAAATAAACAAGATGAGACAGAGAGTAGATAATATAATAACGGAGGACACAGCAGTAGGACGGGCGATTGAAATCAATGGATAGAAAGAGTAAAAAAAAGAAAGAAGAGTAGATATTTATACTGTGGAGGATGCTGCAAAGTGAGAAGCGGGAGGAATAAGATTTGGCGACGGTGACTGAAGTGTAAATTGCCTTTATTTACCAGAGTTCCCTTTAGAGAAGAGCATATAATCAGAGCTTCTCCCAGCACCTGACTCGCGGGCGCGGACGAATTCCCAGACTCTCTCCAGCTTCTCTCCAGATCTCGCGCTGGAGTCTCCAGACTCACAAGCCCGCTGACACACCCTTGCGGCTCGGCGTGCTTGGCACCTATTGTTGGCCAATCCCAGTTCTGCCCGCCGTCATTCGACGTCCTCCGCGCGAAACATGGGGAATCGCGCTCCTGCAGCGCTTCATGCCCTTACCGCCTCCGGCGTCCGGCCTGCGGGGCTGCGCCGCGTATTCGGCTGTTCGATGCGCTGGCGTGTCCTTTACGGCACATCCGTTCCGTCGGTGAGGCATCGACGGCATATACGGACATCGCAGCTCCCGCCCGGAGCCACAGTGCCGAGTGTGCCGGAGCTCACGTGCGTGCTGACTCCTTCCAGGACATCGCTGTGCAAAGACTAAAGCTTCCTCAGTAGCGCGCACGCTGATTGGCCACACGCGCTGAGTCAGCGCTGACACATCCAGATCCGCGCGGCGCGGTGCGGAAACGCGCCAGAACGATTGCTGTTGTTTAAGGGCGAAGAGTAACAACAACAAAGAAAGAAAGAGCCATGAAAACTGTAATAATATTAATTTTCCTACCCAGATCTCATAATATTTATTATAACATTTATAATAAATATTATATTGTTGACGATTCCAAAGATCAATCTAGTTATTATTATCAGATCCTCCTCTTTTTGTTTTATTTCTTTCTCCTTTGCTTTTTTTTTTACTGTTGCTCATAGATTTTTGTTCTTTTGCATTGTTTTTTTGATTCTGTTCTATTGTACAATACTTCCACATTTCGTTTCAACTCATTTCACCATCCTGCTGCGATAGATCTTGTATTATTCATTTTTGCTATATATACCAGTGCACATATCTGATTTATCCTTTATCCTTTTATCTTTTCTTTGGTTAATCTCCAGTTTTTCTCTTCGTTTTTTCTTTTGGTTTTTTTACTTTTGGGCTGTTTCACTGTTTTACCTTTTTGGCTTTTTTAGTTCTTTTCCACTTCTTTTTTGGTGTGTTTTAGTTCTGTGAAATATCTCAACCTAACTTAATTTCACCTAACAAATAAAAAATTTAATTTCGCTAATTTTCATTTCATTTCACTATATTTTATACCTTATATCTTACATCTTATATCTTATATCTTATATCTTACTTCTTTATCCTTATCCATATCCATATCCATATCTTCATATCCTCACTTCCTTCCTATCATCATACACTAATACATTCTTCTCTTATACTATACTAAATCACAAGAATCAAAAAAATATTATCGATTTCATCTAGATTCCATTTCTTATCTCTATTGCCCTATACTATATAACATACTAGTTCTTTTTTTTTTTTTTGCTTTTTTTTTTTTAAAAAAAATATAGATATCAATGGATATCATATCGTTACTCCCAAACAATACCTCAATAAAAAGGAAAAGAATCAATATCTCTAACATATCAAATAACAACCAGAACATCCAAATAAGTAACAATAATACCAATGATATTGATAGTACCGACTTCACTCACCAAAATCAAAATCAATATAACGATAACATCTCTTTGAAAAGAGCAAAGAAAACTGTCTCAAACACCCTTTCAAACCATCTCAATATCTATTGTTCTTCTCCTTCTTCTTCTTCTTCTTCTTTCTCTTCTTATTCCTCATTCACTTCCTTCTCAAACCCTGCCTTCCTCTCTTCCTCAGTACTTAATCCTTCAAACCTATTCCTATACAGTTCCTTATCAAACTCAAACTTCTCGTCCTCCTGGAACAACTTGATCCCTTTATATTCTGACCTCCCTTCCCTCAAAAGTTACAACCTAATATCCTACTCTGCCAACAACTCCCCAAACAACACAATCAACAACTTCAAAATCAAAACCTTCAACAACAGCCCCTTCATAATATCAGCAAACTACGATGGCCTAATAAACATACACTCGGAAATCAACGAAAACACAATCATCCTAGAACACATTTCAAAATTGAAAAAAAATGGTAAAATCTTCGACATCAACATCTCCTCCAACGACAATTTTTTCCTAATAACTCAAAACAACTCTCTCTCCTTCATCGACTCAAAAAACAAGAAAATACTATCATCCATCTCAACCTCCTCCCAAACTTCCTCCCAAAACAAAATCGACCTCTTCTTGAAATCTTCAATCAACCCTAAAAACCAAAACATCGTATCCTCAATCAACACAAACTCCATCCTCACCTACGACATCAGATTGCCTTCTCACAAAAATTCAAACCATGTTCACAAACTATCCTCTCCTTTCCATCCAATAAACAGCAACGTCTCAGACTTTAAATGGCTAGATGATAACAAACTACTAGCCTCCTGTCTCAACAACAACCGCCTAGAAATGTTTGATTTGAGATTCAATACAAACAACTCTACAACCCCCATTAAATCCTTTCAAAAATTTGACAATAACATCATAATCAACAACGATTCCTTGTTTTCAAATCACCTAGAAGGCGTTAAAAAATTCGAAATCGATAACAACTTCATCTACTTGCTAACAACTAAAAATCACATCAAAGTATTCAGTCTATCCCAATTTTACGAAAACTCCAATAACAATAACAATAACCACAACAATCAACCCATCATAGATTACTCAAATTTAAATTACTCAATCGATTCATCCAACCCAAACTTAAACTATGATTTCACCATTATTAACAGGAAAAACAATAATAAAAAACTCCTATGCTGTATATCAAATAACAAAGATAAATGCAATTACTCTTACCTACCCATATCTGATAATTACCAAGGTTTCGAATACATAAATCAAGCTCTCAATAACGATACTTTCAAAAATAACCCCAATAATAACTACAACGAAAATTATAACGAAAATTATAACAATAATTACAGTAATTATAATAATAAAAGATTTGATAACATATACAAGGGCTCGAACAACAACTTGGAAGACAATTGTAGTGGGAAATTTATCGATCTACACTACAATCAATACTCAAACTCGGTGTGTGTTGGTTTCTTGCAACCTGATTTATTCGCTTTCAATAATTTCAATAACTTCCAAAACCCATTTCCTGATGATGATGAAAATGATAATATCAACATTAACCAAAATAACCTAAACAACAATACTATTAACAACAACACTAACAACAACTTTGATAACGATAGTGCTAATAGTAACAACAATGACAATATTAACAGCACCGAATCCACTGATAATGATATCATCTTTAATGGATCTGGAATGAGTTTTGCAAATATCGAAAACAGCACCCCATTACGAAAAAACATTCAATACCTTAAATTTTCAAATACTGCTAGTCAAATTAATTAAGTTGTAACATAATATAATATAATATAATTTTTTTTTTTTTTACCTCTATTTTAATTATTATTCAATCAGTTTATTTTTTCAAAAAAAGAAATCAAAAATAAAAAAAATTAACCTTAAAATTCATATCCAACCTACCTCAAAGCTTCAAAAAAACAAAAAAAACATTAAAAATTCAGTTTTTATACTTTAGCACCTCTACATTCACATTCACAATCATTTCCAAAATAAATTCAAAAGCATTTACATTATAATTCTTTCCAACTAATTGTTTATATTCATGTTAATTCATTTAACTCAGTCAACTCTGCTCTGTTTCTATAGTTTTTGTCTATTATATTATATACCTCATTTTTACCCCCAATAAAACACATTACGTAATCACAGAATCATAATCACAAGTTATCTAATTGCATGTGACTTTTTGCTCATAATTACGTAAACAACAACAATATTTCTGGTTAGCAAATAGCACGTTTTGTGTCACGGGACTGCTGACTCAGCACCGTTTTTACTTTTTACCGATTTGGAATTGTATGAACATTCCGTTTTCTGCAGAAATTTTGGAAAAAAGCAAAAATTAAAAAAACAAGAAAAGAAAAAATTTTTCATCGTTCACAGCGTCTAAAATTGATTTAAAAGTTATTATTCAAATCATTTCAAATATTATTTCTCTTTGATCATCAAATATATCCTACATATATTTACACCATAAATTACTCCAATTTATCTTAAATACTCTGGAATTCTCTTGTATTTCCCTACAGTATTTGAATTCCTACTATTTTCGAATCATTAAATCCACTCTAAAGACAAACATTGTTCTCAATTCCTCAACATGGCTCCTAAAAAACAACAAAAAATGGATTTGCAATCCTTTCTTGCTGACAAGACCTTTGGCGATTCTTGGGCAGATGAAGAGATTGATCTTGGATCAATTTCCGTTCCTACTTTAAATAAATCTCATCTTCCATCCTCGAATTTATCTTCTTATGGCCAAGGAAGATCCGATTCTTTTGGCTCTAAACCTTTACGTGAAGAATTCCCTGTCCCAGATCACCCCCCCTTTAAAGCTATAATCAATAATTTACCTTGGGATGGTGATGAAAAATCATTAGAAGACTGGCTAGTTGAAAGATTGGGCTCTGATGAAGCAATTGAATCAGTTGCTATTCCAAGAGATTCCATGGAAAGATCAAGATTAAAGGGTTTTGCCTTTGTCACTTTCACCTTAAGAGACGATTTGGTTGAAATTTTAAAATATTCTGGTGACGAATTAAATGGCAGAAAAGTTTACGTTAACGTTGCTGGCCCAAGTAAAAATCAAGGTTATAGTCAATCTTCAACTCCTGTTGACATTGATTGGTCTGCTGTAAGATCAGGCCCTTTGCCTACAATTTCTAATAATAATGTGAATGATAGATATCAAAGATCAAGTCGTCGTAACTTTGATGAAGATAAAAGAGATTTTGATTGGAATTCTGCAAGAGGTGAAAGAGCTGAATTACCTACAAGGGACAGAGAAGATCGTCAAAATTCTAGAGGTCCATCAAATAGACCATCTCGCCCTGAAGAAAAAGAATTTGATTGGAGCTCAGCCAGATTAGAAAGAGCTGAATTGCCTCAACAACCACCAAGAAACAGGGAGAATCGTCAAAATTCTAGAACCTCAACAAGTAGACCACCAGCTGAAGAAAAAGAATTTGATTGGGGTTCAGCTAGATCAGAAAAAGCCGAATTACCTCCATTAAATGTTACCAAATCAAGAGATTATGATAACGAACACAAAGAAAAAGCACCATTTAAAAAAGCGGATGATTTAGATTGGAATTCTGCGCTCAACAATAAAACTGAATTGTCTCGATCTGTATCTACTTCACCTTCTAAACATTTTACCAAACTTCACAATGATAAAGAAAATGATGCTGAAGGCCAAAATAACACTGATGAAAAGCGTGCTGCACCCAAAGAACTAGACTGGTCAACTGTTCGTAATAACAAACACAGTTTTCAAAGGAATTTCTCAAGATCTAATAGCAACACAAGACAGAACAGTAATTACAAAAGAAAATTTGCAAACAGTCCTAATAGCAATAGTTTTGATAACCTTGATTGGTCTCAACGTGGTCAAGTGCCTCCCAGACAAACCTCAAGAAAATCTTCTTATGTACATGTCAATCCATATTCAAACTCAAACAATAACTCGAATTCAAAAAATAATAAAAAAGATGATCATGATGATACTCAAACAGCTAAACCAAAAAAACCAATTTACAGTGTTTTATCAACCGACGATATGGATGATGATGTCAACGAAAACCCTTCTGTTTTTTCAAAGCCAAAGGACCAACTTACTAAACTAGAAAAAGCTGCTGCTGCTTTAACAGTTTCTGAAGATGATGCTTCTGGTTGGAAAACTGTTACTAAATCAAAAAAATAGATTTTTGTATGTTTTTTTTAGACTTTTAATACCCTGGTTATTCAATATTATAAAAAAAATAAATTAAAAATAAATTAAAAATAAATTAAAAAAAATATTAAAAAAAAGGCATTTTTCTAAATTTTCTATTGTGTTGTCCTCTGATTTTTTTTCGTTTTTACTTTTACTTTTTCCCTTAACTTTTTTCATTCTCTTTTTTAATGATTATATTTCATTATTCTTCTGTTTAAAAGAATTTCACAATATAATTACTTTTTTTTTATTTTTGTATACTGGTTTTCTTTTCTTATGGCATTTTTTTGATTTTTTTCTTCTTCATAAAAATAAGATATAATCTTTTTATTTCAAACCAAAATTGGTATTTTCTATTTTGTTTATAATGTTATCAATAATGTCTAGCAGACGATTCTTTTATATATGCTTTTATTTGTATATTTTTTTTTCTTTTTTTTTTAGTTTTTTTTTTTGAATGTGTACTTTATTTGAATATTACCGTTTTATAGGATACATATAATAAAACCATTATAATAAGATATATAATAAGATATTAAAATTAAAAATCAATTATATATTTTCATTTATTTACATCAAAAAAATACATAATAAGAATAAAACGCAAACGTGAACAAATTAATGAGTGATAAGGATTTAAAAATAATCTGTTGATATAAATACGAAAATATTAAAATCAACTGCATTAAAAAAACATATAATAAAAATTAGGTTAATAGACGTTATCAGCCCAATAAAATCATCAAAACTAAGAAAACAGCATAACAATAGAGGAATAGTAAGGATAATCAATATTAAGTTCTGAAAATTAAGAAAAAAAAAATAAATAAATTAAAAGCCAGTGAAACCAGGAAAGATAGAAAGGAGAGAAATTTATGAGAATTATGACAAATAAAAAGGAATTAAATAAATATAGTAAAAACGAACAAAAAAATAAACAAAATAAGAGCTATAGTAAATGGGAAATATATGCTATACCATATTTTCTACAGAAGTAGGTGGATTTGTATTTGGATGAGATTGAGAGTTAGACGAGTTGGCATTTCCATTATTATTGGAACTTGAATTATCATTATTCGTATTATTGTTATTAAGGTTGTTTTCTGCATTTAAACGATCATGTTGGCAAATAATAGCACAGTTAATCAAATCTCTCTTTTTGACACCAAGTATTTGCCATAAAATCCAATATTTCCAAGTGTAAAAAGTTGAATTAACTCTATCAATAGCAATTTGCTCAAACTCAGGATTCGCCATTAAGATCTCGTTAGATCTGTGATCTAAGGGTCTAAATCTATTGAAATATTCGTTGTAGATGTTGTTATCATTAAGATGCTGGTTCCTTAAGTTTTGGATATATTCTTCTTCTTCACGACGTAAAGCGTCGATTTCTTCTTGGGCTAATAATTCGAGATGAGGCACAGCAGGCGATGAAGTATTATTATTGTTTGTGTTTTCATGGCTTTGGTTATTTTCGGTATTGTTGTTGTTGTTGTTATTATTGCTATTGCTATTGTTATTGTTATTGTTATTGTTTCTTCTGTTTCTTCTATTTCTTCTATTTGAATGGTGAGAATTGGAGTTCAAATTCGAGTTTTTGATGAAATAGTCTCTTTTACAAGTTGGACATGAAGCCTTTCTTGTTATTAACCAGGGATCTATACACTCTGAGTGGAAGACATGGCCACAAATCAAGCCACGAACAGTGTCATTATCATCAAATTGTTCAATGCAAATAGCACAAAGACCCGAGGTATAATGAGGAGTATTTTGGTTCAAGTAAGGGTTAATATCAGTGATATCAGATTCTATTTTTTCATTAATGATTGATGAATTATCGTTATTAGGATGGGAGCCTGGTTGTGTATTTGAATTTGAGTTTGAACGAGAGTGGGAGTGAGATTGGGGGTTGGGGTTTGAAATGAAATTATTGTTGATGGTATTTGAAGTGAGAGTGGTGTTGTGGATTGTATTTGAAGATAAGGTTCTATGGATTGAGTTGGATTGATTTGTTATATCATTTATTGAATCTAAGTCATTGATTACTGGGGAGCGAGAGTCAGTGATAGTTCTTGATTCATCTAGATCTAATGAGTTTCCAGTCGGTTTAATTTTTTCATTATTATTGGTAGTATTAATATTAGTATTATTAGTATTAGTATTATTATTAGTAGTAGTAGTATTAGTATTTTCATCATTGTGTTCATCATTGTTTTCATCACTATTTTCAAGTTTTTCTTCAATGTCATTGTATTTAATTTCATCATGAATGTTTCTTTCTAAAGCGTCCTTTTCAGCTCCACCATTTAGCCAGTCTATATAGGATCTCTTGGGGAATAAATATTCCACCTCATCTTTAGATAATTTTCTTCTCTTTAGGTAGCGATAAGTTCTTCTTCTATTGGTGTTTGTTGAAAGATAGTTGTTATTAATGTTGATATTATTATGAGAATTTTCATTTAAAATATTCAACTGGTAGGCCATAAAGTTATAATTTCGACCACGATTATGGTGGAAAAAGCCCATTATTCTTGGGGGTGGAACTTCAGATAGATTATCATTGTTGTTATTGTCGTTGGCGTTTCCATTATTTGGATGATTGTTATTATCCTCGTTATCGTCCTCGCTATCGGTATTGTTATTATTTCTGTTTCTTCTTCTTCCCCTTCTTCCTCGTCTTCTTCTTCGTCTGGACCTGGATCTTCTAGAAACGTTGGCTAAAGAGCCATAATCAGACAACAAAATCGGGGAAATTTCCTGAATATCGGGATTGTTTGAATTTGCCAAATAGATGGCCACTCTAGTTCTCAACAAGTACCTTGTGGTGAAGAAAATAAACAATAAAGCAATTATTACACCAATAGCTATGGCGATGAAGAACAATACTGTAGAAGGTTTGTTTGTAGTCCAAGTGACGGTTTGAGGAGAGGTGGAAGCAGTTGAGGAAGAGAGGGTGGAAGAAGTTGGAGTAGAATCGGCAGCAGCATCTGTAGAAGAGGGTGCGAGAGTGATGGTGGCACCATCAGTTGAAACCAGAAGGGGGGTTTCTGTTGATAATAGAAAATCGATCATCGTTTCAATTGTATTGAAGCTATCATCCTGGTTGAGATTCTGAGATGGAGTAGCCATTATGCCGCAAGATTGGTTATTCTATGGAGCAAGAAATGGTGGGAAAGGGAGGGTGGTGAGTGAACAGAAAGTGTAGGGAGTAAGAGATCAGAAAATGAGGCCTATGGGTATAAATATAGAGAGACTCAGCAATAAGACATTGTTTCTGCTGAAGATGAAAAACCAATAGAAGCAAAAAAAGATGTGTCTAAAAGAGACTGCCTGAGGTTGTTTTATTGATCCTTTTTGAAGCAACGAAAGGACGAAAAGACGAAAAAACAAAGAGAGGGTTTGTCTAGCGTTTCGCAGTGTGAAGCAGCATTTCACAGCAAACTGCTGCAAGTTACGGTGTACTATTATTTACTGCATCAGCGAGCTGCTTATCGAAGCGAGCGTTCGTCATGCGGTATGCTCGGTAAGTGCAAGAACTACCAAAAAGCTTGACGCCCAGAGATCAGAATCTGACCAGCCCACCTGTTCCAGGCTCAGACACCTTCACTGTACGGACAAATTTTCCTGGTAGCACAGTCCTTGCCTGAAAGAAAACGTCTGCTGCATATTGCCGCAGAATGATGTTTTCCAGCATAGACTGTCGCTGAAAACAACTAGAGACAGCTCCAGCTTTTCGCTTTAGAAAACGATCAGAGAAGCAAGGTTTTTGCAGCACCGGCGCTGCACCACCAAAGAGATCAGCCGCCGCAGCACCAGTACCAGCAAAAGCCGAAGCAGCTGCAGTTGCACCGCCACAGAGCCCAGCAGAAACCGCAGTGCTGTGCGTTTTTCGTGCTGTTTTTCCCTTTCGGTCGCTCAGCAACTGTGGCCTAAAAGGCAATAGAAAAGGCCTCCCATAGAGTATTGGTATTGGTATTGTATTTCTGTTATTGTCACTGTTGACAAATTTCTTGCTGAGTCTTGCTTATCTTTTTCTGTTCCATCTTTTAATCCCTGCAACCTTTCTCTTCCTCTTCTTTGTTAGGCTGCTGGGCATTATTATTGTCTTTATTGTCTGTGTTTTTTCTCGTTATTGTTTTCTCGTTTCATTTTCTCGTTTTTTGGAGAAAAACTTTTTTGGGTACTATTGTTCTATCCAAAAACAAAAAAAATTCAGTTACAAATTAGTTAAGCGTTCGTTGGATTTTAGTTAGAAATTTACTGAAAAAAGACACACTTAAAAACAGTTAGATACACTTAATAATTGCACTTCTTATACCTACTGATTACACTTATTAACTATACTCAATAATGCCTGCAAAAAAAGTAAAAACCAATATTCCACTTCAATCAAACACTCGTAAAAGAAATCCTATAATAATTACACCAGAAAACATCTGCAATAATACCTCGTCCAATTCTATTGACTCTAATATCAATCTTACAAATACTGCTATTGCTACTAATACTACTTCCACTCATATCGCTAACATTAACACTATTGCCAACTCTATTAATAACTCTATTAATAACACTAACAATAAAATTAACATGAATAACAACTATAATTATTCGAACAGTAATTCACAAAATTACTATCAAACTTCAAATAAAAATCAAAATCAAAATCAAAATCAAAATCAAAATCGAAATTCAAATTCCAACGCAAATCCAAATCCAAATTCTAATTCAAATAAAAATACAAATATTTACTACTACGATAACAATCCTTCTACTACCAACTCCACCACACATCAGCTGTATCTCTATAAACAATCTAACAATCGAAATCAAATCCAAATCCAAAATGATTCCCAATCTCAGTCTCACTACAACCCATACTCTCAACAACTGTCAATAATTTCAAACGTTCCTCATCAATATTATAACCTGCAGTCTGTTCAAACTTCCTACAATAATACCTACAATAATTATCCTTCAAATTACGACATAAGTCGACCTCACTCTCGCTCAAATATCAATACAAATAATACTAATAACATGAATATAAATAGTAACGCCATCCCAGCTAATGATTCGACTTTTGCAAACCAAAATTCAAATACAAATACAAATACAAATACAAATACAAATACAAATACAAATACAAATACAAATACAAACTCACATTCTAATAGTCTTCTTAATCCACTCTCAAATTCAATTACAAATACCCCCATAAATATCAACTCATACCAACCCCCATCTCAATACATTGGATACCCCTACCACTATCTTCCCCAAGATCAAAAGCTACAACCCTTTCAATATAAATACTCTTCCAATCCTCTCATCAACTCCAGTAGCGCTAGCACTAATCCTGTTTCCAATTACTACCAAAATCAAAATCCCATTTCCACCTCAAATCCTGCCCCGAACCTGCAGCTCAACCCCGAGTCTTTGCAACTCCTGCCCTATTATCAGCTGCCGCTTTCTGTCCCGAATACTCTCCTCTCTAAATCAGGTAATCTCAAATTTGCTGAAAGAACTGAAAGAACTGAAAAAAATGAAATAACTGAAATAACCGAAATAGCTGAAAGAAAAGAGAGAATTGAAAGAATCGATTTAGATTCTCAAAATACAATAAATAATATCCCCAACATGCACATCCCAAATTACTATTCTACTCACCAGCTGAAGAACCAGCTGCTGGATTTACTACTGAAAAATCCTTCCAAAATTCAATACAATAATACTGACCAAATTCATTCGCAAGAAATTGAAAATCAGCATCAAACTCAACCATATCCAAATTCTTATTATTCTTATCAATATCCTTATCAATACCATTACCAAAACCCACCAGATTCAAAGTACTACTACAACTATCAAAATCCTCAACCTCTGTTTCAATTTCAACAATCTTCAAATCAAATACCAGACAATCAACCTCAAAATAGAATTCAAATTATAGACCACACTCAAGATGGCTACTATAATCACTCTAATTATAACCCCTCTATTCCACAAAACTCTTCTCAAATTAACAACCAAATTCCAATCGCACCAATTCCTATTCCAATCTCAATTAACGACCAAAAAAATATTAAACCTTATAATCTTCTTTTGGATCCAAAAGCTATAAATGACCTTGCAAAAAACAAAAAAAAAAGCCAACATTCCCCAAATGCTAATTATAATAGCCTCAACCCAATTTCAAAATCTAGAAAAAATAAAAAAAACTCAAATCAAAATAATACTGACAATAATTATGATACGAAAAATAATGATAACTTATTTCATAACATCAATTATAACAAAGACCAATTCGAAATCTCAAATAACTTGACTAAAAAACAAATCATTCCTAGAAACTCAAATGCTAAAAAATTCAATATTATTACTGCTGAAAATATCAACAAAAAAAGTAAAAATAGAGCAAGGAACAAGAAAAATGAAAAAAATGATGAAACTGATGAAAAAACTCCCAAAATACTTAGAAGCATTAGAAATGCTAAAAACACAAACAACAAAACCAAAAAAGTTTCCAATAACCCTGAAACTGATGATAAAACTAAAATTAAAGACGCTATTATTCACGATTATAAAGAGGGAATACTCAATCAATTCAGTATAATCAAATCTGCTGACGTTAATGATACACTGTCTAAAATTAGAAAGAGAAAAAATGATATGGATGCTATTTTAAATCCTTTGCCTTCTACTGCCTCAATATCTACCACCAAGCTCAACGAGTTATCATCAAATAGTGAAACAAGCGAAATTGAAAAGAAAAATCAAACTCTTCCTAAAAACAAAAACTCTACTATCAGTAAAAATCTAGTAAAAGTCATAAAATTTAATCAAAGAGACCCTGAGAGTATGCAAAAGAAAAAATTAAAAAGTTCAAAACCTTTAAAATTAGATGCTATTCTTAATAACAATTTTGACATAGACAAGTCTCTAAACTATATTCATAGTGAAAAAATAACACCAAAAAGAAAGGTAAGTGTTTCAAATGAAAACGAAAATAAATCATTTTTTAATGATTTAGACGAGTTTGATCAGTCAGTAAAAGATGATCTATTTAGTATCACAAATACTTCGGCTTCCAAACAGAACATAAATAACAGAAATATAGAGATATTGATCGATGCTTCCAAAAAGGTCCATTCAATCGATGATGACGTTTCTGCTGCGGTTAACGTTCTATTCGATATTTTTAATAATTCGAAAAACAATTCGGCTCTGAGTTCACCACATGAACAGCAGTTTGATGCCATTAAGATTAACAATACTTACAATATTAACAGAAATAACATCAGCAATTCTAACAATACTTCAAAAAGAAATTGGAGCACAAGCACAGAAACAGAAAATAGTTTGACAGAAGAGAAAATCAAAGATATTCTATCTTTAGATAACAGTTTTTCTTCCCACCTATTGGTTGTGAAACCCAAAGAAGTCTTTGATAGACAATATAAAAAACAAAAGCTTGAAAATGGCCATTTAACTTATACGACAACCTTGGATAACTATCAGGTAAAAGATAAAGCACGGCTAGCAAGTGACATTGGCCCCTTCTCTTCTGGGGAATTGAATAAGTCTATAAAAAACAAAATTATTCAAAGCTCGAAAAACGACCATGACGACTCGATTGATACTGACAGAGAAGAAGTCGATATATCTGTTCTTCACAATCTTTCAAAAGTAATTGTCAAAGGCGGATCTGAAATCACTGCAGTAGTAACAAACAGCAACCGTAAAAGAAGAGCGCAAAATTTATTCAAAAATTATACTAGGTTAACGGATTTTGCTGAAAACAATAAAGATAAGATTCTCCAGGCTCAAATATACAAGAAGGAGCAATTATTAAAAGCGCTAACATCATTGCCTCCCACATGTTCAATTACCGGACTTTTGCAACAAGAAAAATTTGATAAAAACTCTATAGAGCTCAATGAGCTAATTGATGCTGAGAGAGATATGATGGAAAGAAGAGACTATGAATTAATAAGATTGAAGCTATGGGAACGTTATCGATTGAATTTGAATTGGAAAATATACCTAAAGGATAATTTTGAAAACTATGGCAAAATTTATAATTTACAAATGAAAAAATTGGATTCTTTAAAGGAATATTTAGAGAATCAAAAAAGGAAAATGACATTGAATAACAATAGAGAATTATTTGATATAAATTCTAAACTATCAAACAATTTACTCTTTGGATTTGATAATACCGATGAGTTTCTGGAAGATATAAACAGCGCAATTAATAAAATTTTAAATAGTAATGATGACATCAATGAAAGTAAATTAGAATCTAATATGGAACCTAGTTCTGATAGTGAAAGAAACATTAGAGGAAGATTAAACCGAATGAGAAAAAACATGGAATTAAGCACCCAACCAAAACCATTGAAGTCAATAATTGATAGTAAAATATTATTTAATAGTAATTCTGCATCCTCATTAGCATCATTGAAAGAAGGTTTTTCTCCATTGGTCTCTAGGAATGACTTTTTACTTATTACAGATGAGAACTTAGGTGATAAAAACATAAAACTATCATATAAGAAGATGCTTGATAGTAATGGTAATAATTCTCGAAGTGAAACACCCTTCAGTGGTAATCCCTCAGCAAATAATAGCCATACCAATTTAATGAATTATAATAGTGATAGTAATGGTGAGAGCACTTCTGAGAGTAAAAGTACCAAAACCATTGAGTCCTGTAGAAATAGAAGAAATGGATATCTGAGAAGAGGTAGAAATGCTGGGATATCACGAGTAATACAAGAAAATAAAGAGAAGGAAAAAGAAAAAGTAAAAGAAATGTCCAATTTAAGAATTAGAAAATCTTATGTTTTAAAAGGATTATCAAATGAAGAGCTCGAAAACGATTTGATATCACTTGGAATAAATGTTGATAAGTAAAAAAAAACTTAAATAATAGTATCCACTCAATTTGGTTCATTTGACAAAATAAATAATGAATAATGACCTTTTATATTATATACTTGTTTATTAATAATTTTTTTATTTGTTTTTATTATAATTTTTAAGTACTGTTTCTGAAATTGTGTATTTAAATAAAGTTTAGTGTCTTTTAGTGTCTTTCTTTTTTATTTCTGATGTTTATATGTATTTTTTAAGTTTTTTGTTTAATAATTTTATTTTATCGATTAGCCCAAAATGAGGGTTTGTTCTTTGACTCAAATGAATAATTTTCACGTTAATATCATTAAAAAGGGTCTTTTGATTTGAATCATGAATATCATTGTTTTTACTTTTATTTTTATTTTTGTTAAAATTTTCTCTTAAATTGTTCAAATTTTTGGATAAATTTTTATCAATTAAATATTCATTTCTTTTTTTCAAATTTTGAGATCTTAGATGCTGAACATTTTGTTGAATCTTTTTATGTTTTAATCTTAAATCGTAGATTTGTTGTCTAATTGAATTTTTTCTTTTATTTAAATCTTTTAAATTAACTAGTAAATTGTTGTTAATTAATAAGTTATTATCATTTAATTTATTAAAATGATCTTGAATATTATTTGAGAAGTTTTTAATTAAAGACTGATTTAAAGGAGATTCACTATTAAAGTTTTCATTATTAGAGAAAAAATCATTTAAAATTTGAGTTAGAATATCAATTGAAGTAATTTTTTCATTTGGAGATTTATTCGGATTGTAAAATTTGTTTAATCTATTAAGATTAATCTCTAAATCAGGGTTTGATCTGAAAGAAGAAGTGGAAGGAGAAGATTTTTTGAGTCTTTTAGTGTTATGTTTTTTAATTCGGGGTTCATTTTTGGAGATTCTTTTTCTTTTAAGTATATTTTTTGACTTTTTTTCTTGTTTATTTGGTTTATGAGATTCGATGATAGCATTTTCCGTCATTGTTTCATGTTGACTATCATTATTTTCTTTATCAATTTCACTGTTATCATTGTCGTTATTGTCATGATTTAATATAGAGACAGTTTGTTTCTGATTTAGGTCTAATTCAATATTTTGGTTATTATCAATCTTTTTTGAGGATGAATTTATTAATGAGTCTAAATTTGATTGTCTATAGTTCTTTTTTGGGGTTGAGATCGATAATAGAGATGATTCTGTAATTTTAGGATTTATTAATGGATTTCCCAATAGTGAATTACTAGATACTCTTTTTGGAGTTGATCTCTTAGGCGTTCCCTTTGGAGTTCCTTTTGAGATTCTCTTCAGCGTTTTCTCCGGCGTTAATCCATTTGGGGCTCTCTTTGAAGTTCTTTTTGGGGTTCCTTTCAGAGTGGACAGATTTTGAACTAAATAAGACAAATTACCATCCAGCAAGCCATTGAGTCCAATAGAAAGACTTTCATCTTTATTTCCGCCATTAACATTGTCGTTTTTTTTGGGAGTTCTAAGAAGTGGAATTGTAAAAGAGGCAGCGGTTACTTTACGACTATCAAGTGCAGCTTTCAGCTCAAAGACAAGTGTTAGTAGTCAGTGAAAAAAGTGGTTTGAAAAGCAGCACAACATACGCAGCACCTCTCTTCCTGGCTTCTCTTCGCGATATTCTGTCCATTCTGCAACGTCTTCACAACTATCTTCTTTCTGAGATGTGAGTGCTTTGATTATATCCTCCAACACATTTAACCTCTGAAAAATAAACGCTGATACTATTCACGTGATCAATACACGGGTAACTCTACATGCACCCCACTGATGGATTTGGTGCTGTGTACTTCATTTATGCATTTTAGCGCTGACACGCGCGTTCTGCACTGTGAGCCAATCATCGCCGTGAGGAAGACAATCCAGCGCGGGCGCAGGGTCAGACCCGCTGTGTCGGCCGCTATCGATGCCTCTTTATTTGCCAGCCGGGCACGCGCAGGCCCCTTGCCAGCCAATCACAGCGCGTGTAGCCGACCGGACCTCATGATCTTGCTTGTGTTGTTTTGGTGTCGTGAAACATTCCCTGCTAAAACGGAACTCGGCTCATTTTCTCGCGTTGTGATGTCGAGTGCTTGCAACGTTACCCGTCCGATTTCTCGCACTAAAGTAACACATGCTTATCTTTACACAGAAGGTCTGGAATTTACTCACCTCCATCTCTAATTTGCAAATATTGTCCAGATAAAATTTGTTAGTTAAAATTTTTTTTTCTATTTCTTTTCTCCCTTTTTTTTCGTTTTTCTTCTTTGGCTCGTTTATATAAATATTCCTGAAATTGTTTATTGCTCGTTCTTTTTTACTTTTTAAATTTTGGCTCAGAAAATCATCACCTAGTTTTATCTATTTGGCTTTGGACTTATAATCATTATTAACTACAATTATCAAGATGTCTGCAAACGATGTAAGTATCCCTTCCGA
This sequence comes from Ascoidea rubescens DSM 1968, assembly GCF_001661345.1. NCBI lineage: Eukaryota > Fungi > Ascomycota > Saccharomycetes > Ascoideales > Ascoideaceae > Ascoidea > Ascoidea rubescens. The sequence continues at coordinate 947,881 of NW_017962917.1, forward strand.
TTCTCTCTATTTGAAAACTCATGAAATTTGAAAGATCCAATTAACAGACAACAAGTACACTGATATCAGAAGAATATTCGTTCAGATCAACCTTTAATATTTAATTTCCAAAAATAAAAAAATATAATCTCCAATTTATCTAATCTATTCTACCAAAAAAATATTTTTTGAAAGAGATGAGCTCGAGGCATCGTACCTAAATGAATATTCTTTTACTTTTTAAAATTAAAAAATATTAATTATTTTATTTTATTATAACAATAATATTATTATTACTTAAGGCATTCGTATCATCGTCTTCATAATCTTTGTAAATGGCTTGAATATCGACTCCTTTTTGTATCTTAAAATTTCAAATTGAATTTACAATTTGATTACTCAAGTGATAAAACAACAGTGGTTCTGATTCACGAATCAAAATCAAATGAAGCTATTTTTTTTCATTTTTAATTCTTATTTCATTTATCAATATTTTGCTTATTCTCCTTTTATTTGATTTTTGGATTACTAACTCTTTCATCAATGATTATTACAGCATGAATTTGAAGCAGCTCACGCTGGTGCTTCTACCACCTATCCAATGCAATGCTCTGCTTTACGTAAAAATGGTTTTGTTGTCATTAAAGGCAGACCTTGTAAAATTGTTGACATGTCCACCTCCAAAACCGGTAAGCATGGTCATGCTAAAGTCCATTTAGTCGCTATAGATATCTTTACTGGTAAAAAATTAGAAGATTTGTCTCCTTCCACTCACAATATGTTAGTTCCTATCGTTAAAAGAAATGAATATCAACTAATAGATATTGATGATGGTTACCTTTCCTTAATGGATTCCGAAGGTGAAACCAAAGATGATGTTAAACTTCCAGAAAGTGATTTAGGTCAAAAATTAGAAGCTGATTTTGATGATGGTAAAGATTTAAGCGTCACCATTATTTCTGCTATGGGTGAAGAAGCCTGTATTTCATATAAAGAAAGTTCCGGTTTAAAATAAGTTAGTTGACAAGATTATAAACTTACTCTTATTTTTATAAATAACTATATTCTTTATTTATCTAGTCAATGTCAATTCTAAATTACTCATAACATTCAAAATACTTTTTTATGATCATTCGCTTTGCGGAAATAACACTAAATGATACTTGATTCATCTTACAACCTTACAAATTATTATTCTATTTTACAGTTTTATTATCTTAATTAGTTGATTAGTTTATTTAACACAGACCACACTATCATTTATATACTATATAAATATTTATAAAGACTTCCATTTTAATTCCAAAAGTTCTTTTATCGGTAAAAAAAAACAAAATAAACAAAAAATTAACAATAAAATTAACAATAAAATTAACAATAAAATTAACAATAAAACTAAAAAACAAGCATAATAACAAGCACAATGACAAGCATAATGACAATTCAAATATACATTGCAATAATAGTACCGATGATTGAATTGACTATTGGTAAACGACCTAACACTGAGCTTAAAATAATTGAATAATTCAGTATTAAATCTTTAATATAAAAACTGTAATTTCCAACAATCTCGACATTTTCGACATTACCAACATTATCAATAGCATAAATACTGTCAATACTATTATAAGTTATAAAATAATAAAATATTGCTTTTGATAAGTTAAAAATTAAAGGATCAAAATAATTCAAGATTAATGGACTTATATTATTGTTATTATTGTTATTATTGTTATTATCGTCATCACCATCATTATTATCGTGGTAAGAATAAGTATTGTAGTTATTTTTAGTAAAATTAAAATAATAACTTGTAATTAAGGGCAAAACAACAAATTGAAATGAATAAAAGTATAGTAATACAAAACTGGGATTGTTAACTGTGTTATTGATTATATTAGCTTTAATTGAGTTGTTATTAGTAATTGAATTATAAAAGTTCAATAGGAGCGAAATAAATTCAACTGATAATTGAATAAAAGTAATTGCATTGATGGTTGATAAATTTGATTTAATAGCCGAGTTTATTTTTAAAGTGTTCTGAAATGTGTATTCATAGTAATAAATCAAATTGTCTGTTAGTTTATCTAGAGTTGAATAATTATCAATATATTCCTCGTCATCAGAATCAGGATCAAATTCGGTGTCTGAGTTAGAATTGAAATGGTTTATATCATCAATAGATTTTACTTTTTTAATTTCAGTATTATTGGTTTTATTTTCATCAATATTCTCAATCTCTTCAAGCTTAATCTCTTCAAGTTTAATCTCTTCAATCTTAATCTCTTCAAGTTTAATCTCTTCAATCTTAATCTCTTTAAGATTAATCTCTTCAATATTACCATTACTATCAAATTCGGATTCCACTTTTATATTGGATTTATTATCATTCAAAACAACTACTTCTAAGCTCTCATCAGAATCTATATCCGAAATTTCTTCAGAGCTTTGCTCGGATGAAACATTTATTGTAGAGGCATAAATTCTTTGAGAGATTTTGCCTACTGATTTGTTTTTTGCTAATCTGGTTGGTGACGAAAAATTGTTGGAATTGAATGATGAAACCCTTGAAGAAATTCTCGTTGATTTTCTGACTGAACTTGTGAGAGAGCTATCAATGCTGTTTTGATTGTTTTGATTGTTTTGATTATTCTGATTCTGATTGGTATAAAATGGTTTGATTGGGGATGAAGATTTTCTCAACTGAAGATAGAATTTTTCGTAATCAGAGTTGGATTCTAGTTCTGGATGATTGCGGAAATGGGTCACAATTTTATCTTGAATCATCGCTTTTTTTGCATCAAGATCTCTTTTTTGAGAGAGCATGTTAGTGGTTGGACTAGCAAAGGTGGATCATGACAAAGAAATGTACTAACCCTAAACCCAAGTCATGGGCCAAAGCCTGGAGATCGGCTTTACGCATTTTCATCAAGCTCATCTCGAGACTGGATCTGTTTGTCTTGCGTAAAATAAAAGAATATTAATGCAATGGACAGCTCTCCTGGCACTGTTTCTGATCCCCTAACACCACCAGCAAACATTCAAATCCAGCTCCAGCAGAGTGACGCGAAACAGAAACCCAAACACAGAGCAGGCTCAATATGGCAAAGTGTAAATACCGCTCTGTCATTTGTTTACTTTTCTCTCAAGTCAGGTGATATACATGTTACGCGTTTGTATCACGTGTGTTTTGGAAGAGCGCGCGCGAGCGGCGGATATGGGCGGCGGTCTTTTGCCTTGAGGCCGGCAGATAAGAGCGCGCTTAAGTCTGTTCTGGCACAAAGAAGGAATTAGCGCTAGGGCTTTTGTGCTCAACACCACTGGAGACGATTCGCTGAACAAGTTCAGAGGCTTTTGCAGATGCCAGTTATATTTGACCAACACAGCCAATGATACTCCTATCCAGCTGCAATTGCTCAATTGTTCCATGATACATAGATTGAAGACAAGTTAATCTCTTTCTTGATAAACTTGTGTCCATGTCAAACCCATGCTTTTCTTTAAGTTTCAGTCGCCATAGATTGTCGCGTTGATTGGGATTGTAATTACACCTTTTTTTATCTATTTTGGGTTTGCAGTTTCACCAGCAGAATCATTCAACTCAAATCACTTGCTCAATTGATCTGTTTTGTTCTTTTTCTTGCCGATCAAAAAAACATGGGTGGTTTTTTGGTTTTTAGCTGGTTGAAGCGCAATCCAAAAAGGAAGAGAAAGGAAACAAAAAGCTCATATCATAAACAGTATTATGAACAATATAGTGCATAGGCTATCTTCAAGCATTTCAAGCCTTAAATGCATTCTACAGGTTTCCCTTAATTTGTAGTATCTAATCTCCATCCTCTAATCTTCCATCTTTAATATATTTATTTTATAATCTTATGCCTCTGGAACCTGATCAGGAAAAATCTGAAAACCATAAAAAAACCGTTTAAAATATGCAAAAACCTTTCAAATCTTGATTATATCTATAATTACACTCAAATTTTACACTTCATTTTGGCTTTGGAACATTATTGCAAAAACCAAATAAAAATGCTTTATCACACTATTGTGGCAACTGTATTTGGCTCTGGTCCTTCGATTTTGATACTTCATTTCTATAGTTTTTGACGTTGTTCAAGGAGCAGAGCAGCATCAAAAAGGCCATTTCTACAGACAAGCAAGTGATAAGCACTCTAAAATTCTGACTAAGATAGTTATTTCGTTACTAAATAATTGCGTAACAAGAGGGCATTTATCATTTTGGGTATTACCTTAATAGTCATTATCTTCACCTTTGATGGCATTTATTTCTTCGAATACAAACTCTGCAAAATACAGGTTTCGAATCTGATTTAGCAATTGTTTTCTTTATTCATCTCATTAATCGGGTATTTAATTTTGTTCTCACAACATTCACTCACTTGCTTCTTAGCGTTTTTTGTTTTTAACACTAAATCTCTTGTCTCACCTAACTTCTAATCAGGAAAAACCTATACAATAAATTAATCCAGACCATAATATCTTTCAGATCAGAAATATAATATCACTTACTACTTGATCTACCATCTACCAAAATTCTATCCGAAAAACTTTTTTGCTTTCCAATTTCAAAACATTCAACGAGTTTCCTCCATTTCTTCCCTCTATCGTAACAGTTCCATATCAGCCATGATTTCCCAGCTCCCTACTCTTCTAGATTCCTTCAGCTGAACTATTCGAATACAATTTAACCAATGGAACATTGTATTCAACGTTCTTTTGTTTCTTGAGTAATATTAACATCGACAATAAGCCCATTAGTACCATCGTTCCAGTATGACATTTAGCAAATGTATTGCAATTCCAGTACCTCTCTTTTCCTACTCAATTGTCCTACGTTAACTCTAAACCTCCCGTTTTAACGTTTATACTTTGCTTATCAACAACAAATACTTCTTAACCTTACATTTTGATATGGCGACGTTATATTCGACTTAAATTAAATTTGCTCTCTTTTCGCTCTTCTTACTGAGTGAGTCACTTGCTATTTAATAGACAACCAACTATACTTTCCAAGTATTATTGCTATTATTTGTGGTTCCCATTAAATATCAAAAATAATGTTTAGTTCAACTTTCAATCTTATCAACTTGTAAATTTCTGCACCCACTGTTCATTATTTCATTCTGTTTAATACACTTTATTCGGCACTTCTCTATCACTATCTCTGACTTTATTTTGACTTTTTTCTCAGACTTTTTCTTTTTTTTTCTTTCACTTTTAGAAGGTGCTTAAAGCCTAAAACACTTAATTGAATTTTACCCTTTGCACTTTTCAATCTTAATCTTGATTATTGATAATGCTTGGTCTAAAGTTTATTCCATTAATTTCATATTATTTGGAAAATACAATATTCTTTTACTTGATTTGTTATCAAACTTTTCTACAAAACTATTTTCTATTTTCACACTCCCAAAAATTTCTATGATCTTTTGATTATCAATGAATATATAAATACTTCACTATCCAACTAGATTCTTTTTCTCTTTTTGCATTGTTTACAATTATTTAATCGTTCTTTTTCTTTTTATTTGTTTCTTTTTTTTTCTAATTAATACTATTATAATATTAACACTAAATATTCACTTTCTCCCTTTATCTATCTTAACTCAACATCAACACCAACATTAATTAGCCATAGTTGAAACTTAACTCTTCACTGAACTCTATTTTGTCCTTCTGGAAATTAAATTTATCATCTTCAAAGATACTCTTCTCATTCAAATAATTTATTGACCTGGGTTAAATTTAATTCAAATATAATCAACACATATCATACACCATAACATACATAACATAATCACAATGTCTGACAAAGAAAAGACTAGTGGCTCAACTTCGGTTGACGTTGAAGACCAAAAAATAGGAAATGTTGGTTCTGTCCTAGATGTCGACTTGATGAATGTCACATCCATACTATCCAACAGAGGTTTGAATCCTGTCATCGACCATGAAATGTCCGAGGATGAAGCTCGTATCACTGCTTTAGGTTATAAACAAGAATTCAATAGAGAATTGACCTTACTTTCTACTTTCAATATATCCTTTTCCTTATTAGGTTTACTACCCAGTACTGCCTCTTGTCTTTGGTATAGTTTATATGCTGGCACTGTTTCCATGTCTTGGGGTTGGTTTGTTGCCTGGTTAAGTATCCAATGTGTTGCCTTGTCAATGGCAGAAATTGCTTCCTCAATGCCTTTATCATCAGGTTTATATTATGCCTCAAATGCTTTACTATCAACTGTTTCTCCAAGATGGGGTCCCTTTGCTTCCTGGTGCACAGGTTGGTCAAACTTCTTGGTTCAAGTCACTAGTGGTCCTTCAATTGCTTATGCCTTGACTTGTATGATCTTAGCTTTAAAATCATACCATGATGACTCTTTTACTTATGGCAATGGAACCATTTTTGGTGTCACTACTCTATTCATGTTTGTTCAAAGTGCCATCTCTTCTATGCCAACCAAATACATTGCTTGGTTTAATAATATGGGTGGTTCATTGAATATGTGCTTCCTAGTGATTGCAATCATTGTCATCTTAGCTGCTGACAACAGAGAACAACAAGGTCTATCCAGATTTAATAGCAATTCATTTGTGTGGTCCACTGTTACAAACCAAACTGAATGGTCTGATGGTGTGGCAGTTTTAATGTCTTTCTTGAGTATTATCTGGACCATGTCTGGTTATGATAGTGCTTTCCATCTAGCTGAAGAATCAAGTAATGCAGCCATTTCAGTTCCCAGAGCCATCTCTCTAACTTCTTTAATCGGTGGTATTTTTGGTTGGTTTATTCAATTAACTCTTGCCTACACAATTGTTGATCTATACGAAGTTAACAATGATCCATTGGGCCAACCGTTTGTCACATACTGTGCTCAAATCTTGGAATCCAAGTATGTTGATTTAGTTATTTGTATGACCATTATCTCTTCATTTTTCATGGGTCAAGCAGGTATGATTGCAGCTAGTAGAGTTACATTTGCTTATTCAAGAGATGGCTGTTTCCCACTCTCAAGAATATGGAGGCAGGTCAATTCCCATACAAAGACTCCTGTCAATGCTGTTTGGTTCAATTGTTTTATTGGTGAATTGCTATTATTGCTAATCTTTGCTGGGGAGACTGCGATTGGTGCTATTTTCAGTGTTGGTGCTCTTGCTGCCTTTATTGCATTCACGATTCCAGTTTTCATCAAACTCATCATTCCAAAGGAAAACTTCAAACCTGGTCCATGGAATCTAGGTGCTTTCTCAAAACCAATTGGAGCGTTAGGATGCATTTTTGTTATTATTATGACTCCATTCTTATGCTGGCCATACTTGAAGGGCAAGAACAACACTCCAGAAGAAATGAATTGGACCTGTGTTGTATACTTTGGCCCTATGCTTCTATCTATTGTATGGTACATTGTCGATGCGCACAAATGGTTCAAGGGTCCCAAATTGAATGTCGAGCATCTTGTTCCAGCAGAGAAAGCAGAGTAAGTGCTGTTGCTGGATGACTACTTCAACACCTCATTTTTTTATTTTCTAAAGTTCTTTATCTTTGCTTTATATTTTATCGCCTTTTTTAGAGTTGTTTTTTTACTGCTTTATCCTACTTAGTTTAATGTTATTTACCCGTTTTATTTTCATCACTACCACCACAATGGTGATATTATATCGCCCATTACAATACCTGAATTTTCTATATTTATTATAGACAGATTTATTATAAGCTAAAAACGCGGCTCTTCAGTTATTGTTGGCATCTAAATTGCTTACAACTGAAGTGAAGGTAGATATCTGCTTTTGAGGTAAAATGTTGCATTAATGATTTTCAATTGTGCATTTCCTACTAGAATTATTTAGGTGAAACTATACTACATATTTCTATGAACTATAGTGATTTTAATAAACACAAAAATGTGAAGAAAGACCAAAATAATGCTCTTATTAATATATTTTATAATTTTTTGCCAATTTTAGAACCTCACAATCATCAGGAAGATCCTTCAATCCCTTCTTATATTTAATTATTCTATTATCCAAAGTTATTTTTTTTATATTCCCGGGCCCTTCCAACATTGTGGCATTTATTTCATGGGTGATAAAAATTTTCAGTCGTAAACAAAGGCTTTTAATAGTTTTTTAGAGGCTCAATTCGTGAAATTGGGTTATTTCTTAAATTTAGTGCTTCCCTATGCGATATCCCTTTGAAGTATTTTAAAACTGATATTTTGTTACAACTCAAATCAATAATTTTTAATTCTGCCAGATCTGGTAAATTTTCAATAACATAAATGCTGTTAAAAGGTAAATATAATTATTTTAATTTAGGAAAATATTGAAGATTCCCATGTTTTCAAATATTTTAATTTATCCAAATTGTGTAGAGTTCTAATTTTATTGAATGATAGATTCAGTTCTTTTAATGAGTGCAAATTTTCAGTATCTTGAATTACTTTTATTTTGTTTTTCGATAAATTGAGTACTTCCAACGCTTTCAATCCTCTTAAATTTTCAAGTTGTTTTATTCCATTACCTGATATGTCTAATTTCTTTAACAATCTCGTTTGGTGAATATTTTCAATTTTCGAAATTTCATTCAATCCTAAATCTAATTCTTTCAAGTTTTTGAAAATTTCCAAATTCTCCATCTTTGAAATAACATTGTACTTCGAATTTAATACTAATAAATTATTTATTAAAGTTTTAGAGTTTGGTATTATATTTTTATTGAGGTTTTCTGCTCTCCTGAATGATTTCGTAATCTCAAACTTTATTTTCTGGATCATGTTTCCGATAGATCCAATTTTTCTAAATTCAGCCAATCATATAGCCGTTCACAATAAAGCTGATATGAATTACAAAATTCAATTGTTTTCAATCTGCACTATGATTTTCCACTAAATTCAAATCATATAATAATGGAAATTGATATAAATACTTAATCTTATGTAACTCGTTATACAATATGTTGAGATATCTTAGATTTGGAAATTTATTTGAATTTTCAATTCTCAAGAGCTCATTGTGATTCAATAATAATGACTGAAAATTAGAAAAACATACAGTTCTAAGAATCGTGAATCTATTGTGTGATAAATTTAGTTTTTGTAAACTATATGAGATTCCTAAATCAGTAAATCTTTCGAACTTATTGTATGACAAGTTTAAATCAATCAAATTAACCATTTTCGGCAAATTTGGAAGTTTTTTTCTTAATATTTTGGATTTATCTTTTGCTGGAATTGAAGTTGATTTTGTTTTTATTCGACTAAATTTAAAACATTTATACCAGACATAGGAGTAAAAGTGAATGTGTTTTGAGGAAATATTTGAAAGTTCTCATTGATTTTTTAGAAAAACACAATCAAACCCAAATATATCAAGAGCGTGATTAATATTAGTATCAAAAATTGAAAAATCATTATAAGCTTTTTGAGTTTTATAGCATACCAATATTACCAATTCTTCTACAGATTGAATAAAAGTAAATATTTTATTTTTTCTATTAGTCAAAGCGCTGGAAACGTTGGGACTATTTATGATTAAACATTTTGCAAAATACCTTAATTGATTTTGGAATAATAATAAATGTTTAATGTTCAAATTTAAGTGGCTGTTTTGCTGGAATCTATCTGGCTTCTCTATGACTTTGGAGTACTTTGGTGTCAGGTTGCTATAAATGATTTTGACTTTATTAAAGATAATGAAGCATGCACTTGTTTTTGCTAATTGGTTTTTTGATGATGTAAAAAGAATCACTTTATCAATTGGAACATCGTGTAATATACAATCAATAATATAAATGGTAAACCATCCAACATATTGGGGATATATTTCACGGTTTTGTTGCCTAAATTAAACAACTGCATTTTTATAGCTTATACTTAACTTATCCTTCAAGAAAGAAATATTCAGAGTAACCTCAGTTACGGATTTGAACCATTATTTATTAAAAATATTGGACAATTGATTCTTACTTTATAGATTAAAAGCAAAAGATCTGCAATGCGCTGTATTACTAAAGATAGCAACTTGTACATGCATGTTTTAGCAATTACTGTTTCGAGCATCATTTCAGTTTCACCACCTTATTTTACAAAAAAGCTTTTCAGGGCTATGTTAGAGGATTGGTTGGCACTTTGATAACAATAACCAAGCCAAGGACTGGATTTTTGTTTAATGTAACATTGCATCAACAAGCATACAAAGAAATTGATTAAAATAAGGGTGTTTGTCATGGCAGGTGTCTCTATCAACATTAACCTATTTTTTTATTGAAGTGGTTAGATAACTGTACTGTTTTCGAATTGTTTGCACAGCCTTCGCACTTGCTTTGGTAAAATTTACGGTCCACTTTGCGGTTTCTCAAATGGAATCCAATACAATCGTTTGATTACCAAACGAGTGTATATATTATTTCTATGTAATTATAAGAACTAAATACTTTAGTTATTAAAATGAAACATAAATTGTCGACTTTTTTGGTAGCCTTTTAGATTATCCAGCAATTTTCATTGCTGACTTTAAACTTCTTGCTAATTGCCTTTCCAATTTACTTGCTAAAAGTTACCAGTCAATCAAAACATTCAAATTAATATTGATCATCGTAAAATTTAATTAGATATTCACCTCTCAGATTTATCTTCATTTTCAAAATTAATCTGTTGTTCAAAATATCAATATTAAGGACAATCATTTTCTCGGTTTAATTCTTTTTTAATATATATTTGTATAGAAGTATTAAAAATATATATAAAAATAATAACAAAATAAAAAAAAATTAAATCAAAAAAAAAAATAAACAAAATAATAGTTAATAATAAAAATAAGCATAGAAAAAAAATTTACTATGGTGCTTAGAATTTCTATTACGGACACAATATATTTCAAGAAAAAGATTTAATCTCATTTCCAATTAAAAGATCAAAAACTTCATAAAGTCCCGATTCTTTGAATTCAATTTTGAAATTATTATAATTGAATTTCTTTGATAAATATACTCTTTGTCGCTTGTTGATTTCCATCAAATTTTTGGCAATTGCCATTTTAGGATTTGGCTCAATCGACACCCAAAAATTCAAACTGAAACTATCAATTAGGCAGAGTCAGTCATAACCTGTTAGGTGATTCATGACTAGTTCTAAATCCTCTTTCAAACTATGGAAATTTTCTAGCAAAAATTTGCTAAGTGCTTGAATATCGGTGGCAGTTACCTACACTCTGTTTAAAAGCTCATCAGCTGTTTCAGCAGTTTTGAATTGATGGCGGCAGATTTTTAATTTGTTTTTGAACGAAAAAAACTTTGAGATGAAATGTTCAAAGGCCTCATCAAGCCAATTGATGATGGAGGCTTTTCCCCAAATTGTCTTAAGGATTTCGGCAATTTCAAGCACTTTGAAATATACACGAGTATACTCAATACTATTCACTTTTGCTGGACAAGCTATAGGAACACATTTATTGGAAAACATTTCATCGAATATTATCACATTTAGATAAGTTTAAAGGAGATCAATTATGACGCCTGTTTGAATTCGACATTCGTTGGAGTTTGACCAGGACAACTAAATGTTATTGTTGGATTTGATTGGTCAATTTCAAGATGTGGATAATTGCCTGGAATAATTTTAAATATCATAAATTGGTTTGGATTCACTTCTAGAAGAAGGGCCATTTTAGTTTGAAGAAATAAGTACAAGGATAGCGCATTAAAGCTCCGAAAACCTAGCATGCGACTAAATTCGTTAAGAGCTTTAATGGGAAATAAATCCATATTTACCCATTCGATTACCAGCTCGATTACCGTTAGCGACTCCATTAGTAATATTGTTATTACCATTTTCATTGGCATTACCAGCTGCAGTACCGGTGCCTTCTTCAGTATTATCTAATTGGGTTTCAGATTTCTTTTTTAAAAGACGTTTTAAAGCACGCTTTATTTTGCTTTTAATTGGAGCTAGGTATAGTTCTTGAGGAGGCATCAAAATCCGATTTCGACGTCTTGTGTGTCTTCGGATTCAATTAATTGTAAAAACCTTTTGGGTGAGCCGGCAATTGATTTTTTTAATAATGTCTTTTTGATCTGCCATCCATGGATTCTACGTGTAAGTTTTAAGAGAATTTTCCATTGGATGGCATCGGTCACACAATTAAAATCCTCCATTATGTAGAGCAAAATCTTTTGAACAAGCTGCTTTGCAGTATGGGAACTGGTGCTTTCATGCCCAGCTCTTATATATAGTGCACACAGAAGCACATCACCTGCAGGGTTGTATGTACATAAATACAACACCAAAATGGAGCCTTCGAGAGCCAAAAAAGTGGACAGGACATATGCTTGCACCCGTAATGCTGGTTTTGCTTATCTGCAGACATCTGCATTTACCTGTATGTATGTTGAACGACTTGGATGTTTGTTTTTCTGACTGTTGATTGTTTTGCATTGATATAAGCAGAGATATTTTATATTTCTGGGCTCTTGCTCTATTGTTTTTTATTGTTGTGCTGCTTTATGTTCTCCTGTGATGTTCGGAAGAAGGTATAACTGGGATCCACACAGTGGCGACAGAGTTCTTTGCAGGGTCCCTGGATTTTGCGCCTGGCCTTCGATTGTATGTTATTTTGGCAATGAATTGTTTTCAGCACATCACTAACTAGTTATTTACATATCAATTTATTTCACCAACTAAGATACTTCCCCTAGAAAACGTTCCCTCTCATATCCTAAAAGACCAACCAAAGAAATCTGCTCAAAAAAAGTATCCAATTGTGTTTTATAACGATCCTACTTATTACTGGGCAGCCAAGTCCAATCTAAAATTACTTACAAACAAAGTAATAAATGATTTTTTCAAAGAAGATTTGGACAAGCAAGATCCGGCTTTAATAAACGCTTATCAAGAAGCATCGAAGCACCCATCCTTAAATGACTATCTCACTTTGATAAATAACGATCAAGATAATAATCAAGATAATAATGAAAATAATGACAGTGAAAGCAACTCCGACAGTTTCAATGCGGTTTACAAGACTGAAAATGTCTTCAACGATTTTGATACACTCCAGAAAGATAATCCGAATATAGCAAAACAGGCAGTTAGTAATAAAAGTATTAATCAGAATACAAACAATAAAAATTTGATCAGGATAGAGAAAAGCTCAATGCAATTAATAAGAATAGAAAAAGAAAAGGAGTTTGAGAATGACTTTTGGATTCCATTAGTGGGTAGTCGTGTACTATGTAAAGTGGAGGGATATCCTGATGGTCCTGGAATGGTATGTGAGGTCTTTAATCTATTCTATTTTTTATTTTGATCAAAGATAAACTAACTTTCATTCCTTTTTTTTTCGTTGATTAGATAATACCTATCAAATTGGCTCCTACTGCTATTATTGAAGATAGACCAAAAATAGGAGATGATCTTTATCTTGTTTCCTTTTATCATGATAGCTCTTATTATTGGGCAATAAGAGACGATCTATCCTTGTTAACAAACACTAAGATTGAATTGTTCTTAAACGATAAAGTACTCAATTCTCAGGAGACAACCAGACCATTTGATCAGTATTTGATTAAAGCATACAAAGATGCTAAAAAATATTCTCATTTATCTCAATTCATAAGCTATAAAGATTTTCCTGAACAAAAAGTTATTGATTTACCATACCAGCTGATCCAAAAATATGAAATAGCAGTCAAATGTTTATTAAAAAGTATACTCATTTTGGATGATAAAAAAGAATCAAAAAATACCATGCAAGATGGTATTTTTCAAATTGGTGGATTGGTACACCTGGACAAACGAATTGAGTACCCATTAAATATTCAAGATAATAATCCTACTACTGACGCTGATAAAAATTTCAATAATACCAATAACAATACCACACATGGTAATGATAACAATGCTAATTCTGATGTCAGTTTTGGTCCTTTATTTAACTCCGGTGAACTTAAGACTCAAAACACAGATACCAGAAATCAGCACATTACAGTTAAAAAAGAAAACGAAGAATTACAAATTCCCAATTTCCATGTTTCAGCATTGTCGCCTTTGACTTCCAAAAGAAAAGCCAGACAAAGAAAAAAGGGAGCCAGAAGTTTGCAAAGAAAGAAAATTGGCAAAAAGATGCTAGGAACCACAGCTGGTGAAATTCCAGGAAAAGCTCAACAAAGAAGTCTATCTGCCCTCAACAATTCTACCAACTCACGTCCTAGCCTCTCTCCAGCAAAATCGTCTCTCTTCAAGCCTCCTGATTTCTACAACCAGTATCCATACAACCGTTCATCCAGATCCACTGAATCATCCTACAGCGCTCTAGACTCCTCTCCCATCACCAAAAAGAAAAAGTACTGAACAAGTGCTCAGAAAGTGCCAAAGAAACACTTCTCTCTGTAAACATCTTATTCTCCCTTCTTAGAAACTTCACAGAGCCAGAGCACCGGGTTCCTGTGGACTTGCATGGTGCTGCAGATTACCCGTTTTTTCTGTTTTTCCTCTGTTTGTATTTCCTCAATAAATAATCCACCATCTGCTTCGAAATCTCCTTACAAACCCACAGCTGAACTACCAAAGTATTAAGTTCCACGTTTGCCACCGAGTTTATTGTTTGTGCACCGAGCTTCTTGCTGTTTTATGCTTTAATTGAGTGATTTGGCCATGAGCAAAGATGAAAGTTGGTCTCCTAAAGTAGGCAGTCGAGTCCTATGTGTGGTTGATGGATATGATCCATGGCCTGGTATGGTATGTCATATCTATATCTGATAGAATTATTTTTACCATTATCTTATATATATAACCTAACATGCCTTATTTTTGTTTGTTCCAAGATCCTAGAACCAGATGAATGTCCCGAAGATGTTTTAAAAGAGCGTCTCAAAAAGAAGGGAATACTCTATCTTGTTGCATTTTATAACGATAACTGTTATTATTGGGCAAACACTAAAGAATTGGAGATTTTAACTGATTCAAAAATTAAACATAAAGACAAACGCATTTTACTTTCCAATCATTCTTTGAGAAAACAATTAAACAAAGCATATAATATGGCTTTGAAAATTCCCACTATTAATGATTTTCGTAACCAGGTGCTTCATTCCTCGGCCAGGAACACTATTAATGAAAAAGATGAAGCTGTAATTGATCAAACTGGATACAACAATGATTATAGTGAGAGATCCGCAACGAAATCTTTGAAAAAAATTAATTCAAAAACAATGTCTCAAAGATCAGAAAAAGTTCCCACCACACCTGGCTTCTCTCAATCAAAACAAATAAAGAAAAAAATTAAATCAAACTCAAAACCTCGTTCTAGTGGCATCACTAAAGGGACCACAGAATCGCCTAAATCAAAACCCGACAATGATAGCTTGGACGGTTCGAGATTAACTTCCCTTAAAACCGAAAAAGTAAAAAATAATATCATAAAAAACGAAGATTTTAAAGAACAATTAGAACAAAACACTAGAAATAAGCACTCAAAAAAGCTCACCGATACAAATAAAAACTTTGACATTAAAGAAAATTCAGAAATATTAATAACAAAAGAAAATCATCACAATATTGAAAAATCACTGCAAGAAAATTCTGAAGTTTTAGAAAAAAGAAAAAAAAATCATGAGAAAGAACAATCTCCCAAGAAAAACTATCAAGACAAATCCTATCAAGATGTAAAAACAATAAAAACAGAGCATACACATACACAGGAGCTAAAAAACTTAAAAACTCAGGTAGAAATCCCATCAAAGAAAATTGAAAATAAATCCCGAGATAAAGACCATCAATATGGAAATTCAAATGAAGAGTCAGAAATATCAAATGAACTTAAGGAAGAGTTGCAAGAAAGAAAAAAAAAAATTAAACTGGAAATTTTATCAAAAGAGAAAAATTTTCAAAAGTTTCCATCTAAATCTAATTTTGACCAAAAAGTTAAATCGAAATCTTTGAAAACATCGACAGTTATAAAAAAAGAAGATATCAAAGGCTTTCTGAAAGAGAAAGCTTCAAATCGAAAAAAAATTAGTACAATTTCTAAAGTGTCAATAAAAAGAGAAGAAGAATTATTAAAATTTGATTTAAAAAAACAATCTTCAAAGCAATCTTTCAAGCAACCTTCAAAGGATGGTTCTAAGAAAGATCTTCAAAATGACACAAGATCTTCAGGTTCTTTGAGTAGTACAATCAATCAATCTGCATCCACTGAGACACGCAAAAGAAAGATGTCGGTTGCTAATTCAAAATCAAGAACTTCATCTCGATCTGGGTCCATGTCTTCTTCAAAACTTTCAATTGAATTAAATTTAAAAACTCCTGGAAAGTCTACAAAGCTGGTAACTTTAAAATCTGAGAGATTGGAAAATCTTCAAAGAAATAAAACAATCAAAGATGTACATTTATTGCATAAAAAGGACAAAATTGAGCCTTCCAAAAAAAGGAGATCTTTAAGTCCTCCGATTTCCGAGTCATCAAATGAGGTTCAATTTAAAAAACGAAGAAAGTCAAATACTATCAAGTCTGAGTCTTCTGCCTCTACTTCTGCTTCTCTCCCTTCCACTGCCTCCAGCACTTCAAGCTCTTCAAGTGCTTCAATTGTTGCAAATTCTACAAGTGCCTCGAATATCACTAAAAATAAGAGGACAAATCAATTTGCAGATACAAAAACTATCAAGAAGAAAAAGAAGGATAATTCTGATTTGATTCATCCCATTGATAAAAATTTTAACCATCCCATAAAAGAAAAAACTAAAATTTTGCTTAAAAAGGATCGATTGGTCAAATCCAAAATATTAAATGACAACACTGGAACCAATCTTCAAGACACAAATAAAACAAACATTGTCGAGAAAGAAATTGGTGACGACAAAAGAAAACCTCAAAATGGAATAGCTAACAAAAACCACCAAAGTGAACAAATTGTTAAGTCAGAAGATAATAAAATATCTCTGCCACAAAAATCGAAAATCGAAACTAAAAAAATTAGTAAAAATGGCGGAAAAAAACAGGATTTACTATTAAAAACTGCTTGGGGTTTTCGTTTTGAATTACAAAAAAATCTAATCGAAAAAGCTAATTTAACTGATGAAGAGTTGAAAAAACAAGCTGCTGTTTTTAAAGAATTGGAAGAGTTCAACATGACTTTGGAATACCTTGCTAGTACAAAACTATATAAAGTTTTAAGAGAAATTCTCCAAAAGAAGGAATTAGAATTGAATGATACATACAAGTTTCATCTTAAATCCAAAATTCTTTTGGTTAAATGGAAACAATTTATAATGGAAATAAAAAATTTGAAAAGTTCTGATAGCCAAAAACAAAATCCTGAAAATGAATCTATAGCCACTGTCGCCACTGAGCTACAAATAACAGATAGTGTTGACGAGAAATCAATTCTAAAAAAAATATCTAATAATGATGTTTCAATCCCTACCAAAGAGACCTTAGAAGGTGAGAAAATATCACCAAAAACAAATGGATTAAGGGACAAAGAATCAGACGAGAGGAATAAAACTAATGATAAACAAGAAGGTACAAGTCAAGTAAATAAGACTTTGAAAGTATCTGCCTCAAAAACTGAATTTTTTGGTGATCATTTCACCTCAGTAAAAGATAATGAAAATTCACTGAAAAAACTAACAGAATTGGATAAAACGGAAAATCTTAATAATAAAGATGCAATTGAACCTACCAAGCAAAGTGAAAATCATGACGAAGTTAAAAATAAAAGTTTAGATCTAAGAGGCTAATTTTCCTTTTCGGTTTTTAATTCTGTCAGTTTTATTCCTGATATTAGAAACTTTTTAGAGATTTTTTAAAAAATTTCAAGCGCTATTTTTTTAGAATAATCCAAATTAAACTCAAAAAATATTAAAAGAGACCGAAGCAATATCTAATAAAATGAAGTTAAGACAGAGTGAAATCAAAAGAAAAAAACAAACAATATATTTTATATGAAAGATTTTGATAAGAATTCAATATAACAGGAAATACAATAAAAACAAATATGTCAAACCAAAAGAAATAAAAAAATTATAAATTATAAAACAGAAAATAAAAAATAAAAAATAAAAAATAAGAAATAGAAAAGAGAAAAAATTAATTAATTAAATAATTAAAAAAATTAAAAAATTAAAAAATTAAAAAAAATAGCAATTAATTTTTGTTTTTTTGTTTTTTTGTTTCATTAATAGACAAGAAAAAAACTTGTAATCTGCAGATCCTCGATAATTATATACTATTCTGAATCTGAACCAGATAAGATCAAATAATCCTGAGAAGTATCTGATTCTTTTGAAGATAATCGAGTTTGAGTTTTTCTTAGTTGATGGTACCCCTTATTGGTTTGATTATTGTCTTTTAAAACTGATTGACTTTCTTTTTCTATTTCCTTTTCCTTTTCCTTTTCTTTTTCTTTTGCCTTTCCATCTTCATCAATATCAATTATTACACTTGTCTCAGAATTAACATCAGAAGTTTTTCTTTCTAATTCCCTCATTTTATTTCTATATCTAGAACTTCTTGTTAACTCAAAGGATCTATTTAAGGAGTCAATGATATTTTGAGAGGGTGTTTTTAAAGCCTTGATTTGTTCTATTGCCAGACTCTGCTCAGACGCAAAAGATGAATTGTTTAAATCTAACACAGTTTTGGATGGTGTCAGAATTCTTGAATTGGTAATTTTTATATTCTTTTGTTTATTTTCGTTATGATTGTCATCACTGACATCACTAAGATTGGTGGATATATCACTCGTAATGTTCTTTTCTTTAGTATATTGTTTTTCGTCTTTTTGAGCAGGTTCTACTATTTCAATAAAATCGTTATCATTCTTTTGTTTAGAATTATTATCATCATCAGTATCGTCAATTTCAATTACAGTTGAGTCAGTTGGTACAATTAATTCGATCGAGTCAGTTGAGTCGATGGATTCGACTGATCCATTTAAACTATTTGATTTCTTTAATCTTTGAGCTCTTTTATGAATTTTTGTAGGTACTTTTTTCTTTTGTATAGTTCTTGAATACTTTGAGATTCTACTTGAAATTGAAGACCTTGGCTTGGTAGATCTTGACAAATTTCTTAGATTATCAGATTTAGTCAACTTGTGAGCACCAACTAACTCAATATCACTTTCACTTTTACTTTCATCATTTATTAATTCAAAATCAGAATCTTCTGATTTATCTGAACAATAATTATCTAAATAATGGGATAAATTTTTTGAGCTTAAAGCAATCTCATAAGCTCTAACTAACTCTTTTGGAAATCTTGAATTGATGTTTGATAACCTTTTTTGTTTGGACAGACTATACTTGTTTAAATAAGTTCTGACATCTTTCTTCGATAAATGTTTCAAACCAGAGGCCGAAACCCATAGATAAGTCGGTTCGCCAATAAATGTAATTGAAACCATATCTAATTTTTTGGGCTTTTCATCAAGAAAATCCTGAGGTAATTGGTCTTCAGGACAAATCTAGTAGAAGAGCATGGAATACAGTTAGTTATATAAGGTAAAAAAAAAACTTCTAAGAACGAGACATACAAAACAGGGCCAGTCTGAATAACCAGGAGTTTTAACAGGTACAACAAGATCACCAGAATTGAAAGAAACAGAAACCATATTTACTTCTAACCAATAAGCTAAATGAGTAAATAACAATCGCTGGAAAGATAGGTAAATAAAGAACCAAGTTCTTTGACTTTAGGGGTTGAAAGTGACTTAGCCTTATGAAACACAAGATTGAAATGGGCAGGATCTTTTCGTTTCCAACAATTAGATGATGAAATACAGCAATAAACAGTAGAAATAGCTCTCGATGTCTCTCTGAGGAGAGTTTTCAGTGTCAATCATGGATTGAAGTAGAAATTTCCGGCAGTTGTTTCTTTCCTTTGCTTGTTTGGTTTTTTTGGTGTTTACTTTTCTGTGTTTTTCTCGAAAAAATACATATATTGTTCGCGTTTTGATCGACCTAATGCAGAAATAACATGTCCGCGGAAATTCCAGGTAGCGAAAATAGTGCATGCGCTGATTGGCTGAAGACCGGTGCGACGAAAACTTGCGGATTGGGAAGTGTTTGGTTTTACGCTTTTTGCTGGATTATTTACTGAATGCTACTGAGATCAGAGTAGTGGCCTGCAATGTCGTTGCAGTTCACAAATGTCGTTGAAAACAGCTGCTGTTTCACTGCTGGGGTCTCTGTTTAGGTTCTGGTGCTGAAATGCTGCTTACCAGCATTGTGTATCAGGTTTGTATGTCAAGTGTGGTCTGTTGAGGCTTTTGTTTCTCGTAAATGTAAACCAAAGGTGACATGTTTATATGTTTATTCAAAAAATCAACTATGGGGCTGATGTTTTTAGTTTTAATTATTTCAAGCGCCAAATCGATTGTAATATCGAAAAACCTATCGATTATATTGTCTTCTTTTAGTTTTTTTTCCTCAAAGAGTGTTTTCTTGATTTGATTAGTATTTATCCCATTGAATGCCTCAATTGATTTTATTAGTTTCCAATTTTCAAAATTTATGTTCGTAGTATTGTTAATGTTTATATTTTTGGCATTTTTGGCAAGGAAGTTTGAATCGATATTAATGTTAGTGATGTAATAGTCAAATGTTGGCCAGATTTCATTTAATTTCGTAAAATTTTCTGTTTTATCATAAGTCAAATTAACGCCTTTTGGAAATTTGTCTTGTCTTAGGTAGCCAAATTTGGTGATTCCAGTCATGCATGGGTAAACATCCATATGGACTACTATATCTTGATTTGTTTGATAAGTGTCATGGGTGCTTTTAGAATGATTATGATTATGATTATGACTATGATTATGATTATATTTGTTTAATATAAATTGGTTAAGTTCTTGCAAGGCATGTCCTCCGGGATAGTTTAGCGATGAGATGTAGATGTTGATTAAAGAAAATGAAAATGATAAGAGGATGCCAATGATTGTTAGATATTTTATTCCATTGAATTTGGAGTAGTTGTTAATTCCATTAGCTGCTGCTATAGTTAGGCAAGGAATTGTATAGATAATGAATCTCCATTCTTTATGGCCTTGAGTCGACATTATTAGGATGAATAGAAACGAGGATAAACCTAAGATTCTAATCATATTTTGATCTTGGTCTTGGTCTTGGTCTTGTTTTTTAGTAATAGGACCACTTTTGTATAGGCCTAGAATTGATAGGATTAATACTGTGGGAGGGAAAAAGATTTTAGGTAAATATTTATAAAAATAGGCTAGAAAAGGTTCAACGCCCCATAATTTTGAGTTTCCCTCAAGGACATTGAATATCAAGCTTATTAGTTCAGGTATCATGGGAATAACATTCCAAAAGTAGGAGTCTATTATCGAGGACAATAGGACGCTAGCAATGAAACCTGATAAATGATAAATGAGAGCATTTCTGAGTGATATGAATGGATAGACAAATACTAGGACAAAGGATAAGGAGGCAGCAAAGGCGACGATTTCTACTCTAAAGATGATGCCTATGAAGGATAGTAGAAACAAGGCAAGTGAGTATTTTTTGTCAATTATTAGAGAAATTGAGTAGTTAACAAAGGGTAAAGCGATGAAGTTTGGTAAGAATCTTGTTGAGTAGTAAGGAAGATGGAACTGTGTGAATTGTAAAAGACAGTACCAGTTTGCTAATTGATGTGATTTTCTGGATAAAGAGTTTCTAATTTGAAAAATGGATAACGAGTTTAGAAGACCTAGAATTAGTCGTGAAAAGAGTTGCAAGTCCAATTGTGTTGTAGAGGAGGAAAGAGGGTGGTTTAGTAGGAGATTTTGAAAAGGCTTTGAAAGCAAAGAGATTAAGATTGAGCCGATAAAGGTTCTTGGGACGACACCAGGAAATTGAAAATGATCAAAGTTGAATCTGTTTGTATTGAAATTTAGTAAGTCGTAGATGGCCTGGGTATTGAAGCTCTCTTCTACTTTTGAGTAGGGAGAGATTATTAAAGCAAACGAGATAAATAGAAGGAAAAAAGTATCATGAATGATCCATTTCATTTTCGATGATGATAATGATAAGAAAAGCCAGGTGGTGAATTAATGCTCAAAGAGAGTGGAAGATTGTGTAGGGTGAATGAGTGATTAAGAAAGCAAGTAATTGGAGTTGATTTTAAGGATTGGAATTGAAATCTAGACTATAAAGATAAGGATATTGAGAATTGGATATATAATTTTGAGATAAGTTGTAAATTTAAAATTGAAATTGAAATTAAAAAATGCGGAACATCCGCGGTGAAAATAAAAAGATACTTTTTTGTTTTTTCCAGCTGATATTTAACAAAAAGAAGAAAACAAAATGAGTGGTTTGGACAATTTTGACGAATTTGACGAAATACCAGAACTAGTTACTGGAGAAGAAGAATTGAAGGACGAATATGTTGTCAACTATGATTTAGTTCCTCCCAGTAAACACAAGCCAAACAGAACCGCCAATACAAATGGTGATGGCGATGAAGTTGACTTTATCAGCTCGGATAGAAGAAAGGTTCCAATTAGCATAATCACAGGATATTTGGGATCAGGAAAGTCTACGTTACTAGAGAAAATAGGTAGAAAGGGCAAGAAGAAGTTTGCAATAATATTAAATGAGTTTGGGGACTCGAAAGAGATTGAGAAATCAATAATTGTCAAAGATAACAAGAACTCCCAGGGAGAAAAAATCTACGAGGAATGGCTAGAGATAGGCAATGGATGCTTGTGCTGTTCGGTCAAGGACAATGGGGTCACAGCGATAGAAAACTTGATTGATAAATCAATAGGAAAGATCGATTATATCTTGTTAGAAACAAGTGGATTGGCAGATCCCGGACCAATTATCAAGATGTTTTGGTTGGACGAAGGAATGAAGTCGAATGTATACATTGATGGAATCATTACAGTGTTGGACGGGAAGAACATTATCAGGAATTTGACTGAAGACAAAGAAGAGTATCGCTACAAGGAGAAAAGCTCTCTCTACGTTGATCACAACGAAGAAGAGAAGGAAAAGAAGGAAAAGAAGGAAAAGAAGAAAGAGAGGAAAGAAAACATCACCATCGCACATTTGCAGATCGCAATGGCCGACGTACTTTTGCTCAACAAGGCCGATCTCGTTTCGCCAGCCCAGAGAGACGAAATCTACGCCCACATCCGGAGCATTAACACCGTTGCGCCGGTCTACGAAACGCAGTACGCCGAGCTTGATACGGAACGGATCTTGAGCTTGGACGCCTTTTCCACACGAATAACGAACAAATGCGGAGCTGATAGCGAGGGTAGTGCAACAAAGATCGACCGCTTTTTTCGTTCTGTGTACGCCGACCACGGAGACGAGGGCAACTTTCACTTTCACCACAGCAGTAGTATCGAAACCCAAACGCTCAGTTTCGGCAGCTTCGACTTGTCGGCTGGTAATTTGAACAAAGTCGAGCTGTTTGTTCAGCACGTGTTGTGGGAAAACGACGTTGCTGGCAAAAGCGTTGAGATACACAGATTGAAGGGGTTGTTGGTTGGCAGCAGTGAGTTCCGGATTATACAGGGTGTACGAGACACGTACGAGATCACAGACGCCTTCAGCGACGACAGCAACGGTGGTGCTGTGTTTGACCGAAGTAAGTTGGTGTTTATTGGGAGAAGCCTCCGGAAAGACGCATTAAAAGCAGAGTTCTTGCGGTTCTGCTCGGACATCGAGGGCGTTAGTGCCGGTACTGTCGGCGTTGTGTGAGACAAGCAACACGTTCCGTCTATACAGGGCCACGGCACATGTTCGGCGTGCTCAGACTCCCCTCACACACGAGACGTTGTCTTTCCAGGGGGCTTGTCGGAATGCGGTCTCTGGCAACTCTCGAGATAGGTCCGAGTTAATCCGTATTTGTATTTGCACGTGGCTGCAGCAGCCTCTTTCCGTCCGCCACATATGCGGTTACTCTCATGCGCTCTCTGCGTCTGCGGCGCGTTGATTGGCTGCCGACTGAACCAGGGTCACGGTCTGCTTCACTTTCTGCGTTGCTGGCCGGTTCACACTGGCTCTTTTACCGGTTGTTTCTATAAATTTGTTCCAACCCCCGGTTTTGTTTTTTGTTTCCAAGTTTATTTTATCTACTGATTAGTTTAAGTCTATTTCCCTTCCTCACGTTGAAAAAAAAAAAAGAATAAATAAATCAATAAATAAATAAATAAATAAATTAAAGAATAGTCGAATATTTTATTTTAAATTAGACGTTATTGCTTATTGTTTTCTTCCAATTATTTGCTTCCACTTATTAATTGCCGATTTTCAAAGTCCCATTTCCATTTTCAATTGTCGATTGTTAGTTATTTCCTTCTGTTGATCAGAATGTCATTAGAACCACTAATGAATTCAAAAGAAATTGATTCCACTTTCAGTGCTTTACAAAGCTATACTCAATCTGTTCAATCGGTTCCAAACGTAGTCAATTACAACCAGGAGCCAAACCAACTGCATCCAGCTTACCACTCTCCCACTGACTCCAATAATGGCAACGCCAATGGAAGCAACAATAACACCAACAATGCCAACAATAATAGCAACAATGGTAACTCAGGGGTCATCATCAAAAGTAGTTCCAGTGATAACAACTCTCCAAATTCTCTAATGTCAACCTCCTTAATGGCTATCAACTCACTAAACAATGTGGAAAGACCTCTTTCAGCAAGTCTTAATCTGGATTTGAATCCAACTATACACAATCCCATGACAAATGGTAATACTAATAACGGCTCAACTACAAATCTCAATTCCGGTCTCAACTCAAATCAAAATATAAATACAAGCTTGACTAAAATCTCAAATTCAAATCTCAACAACATCAACAATATCAACAATTCTCCTCAAACTCACCACAGAACTAGAGTTAATAGACCAGGTCAAAGATTCGGTGCAAAGAAGAAGAGCTGGGTCTGGAACTGGTTTGTCCAGGACCCTGAGAACCCAAACATTGCTACCTGTGATGAATGTCTGAAGCTTATCGCCAGGCTACCAAGTGATAAAGGCTCTCCTAAAAAGCTATGCGAGCATTTGAAAACTCATAAAATTACAAAAGAATCAATGAATCCTCGGAGAACTGTGGTCAACACTGGCGATTTCAGTAACACTCTAATTAACAATCTCACAAACAACAACCTCAATAATCTGAATAACACCAATAACAACCTAAACAATAGTAGCAATAACAATTTAAACAGTCTCAGCAACAATAATAACAATAACCTTAACCTCAACAATAACAATAACAACAATAACAATAACAATATTCTTAGCCACCAAAATTCAAATATAATCAATAACTCAAACAGCTATAATGGCCCATTAAGTCTTGGAACCACAAGCAACGGAAACACTGTCATCGATTCAAAAGAATTCGATAACACTGAGTACACCCAAATGAAATTTCATAAAAACATAATGAAATTTTTAACTGAAAACAGACTACCCATTCAAATTGTTAAAACTCAAAGCTTTAGACAACTAATCTACACGCTAAGGCCTGATTCAGTATTAGACTTGAATGAACTAAATAACCTATATAGCTCTTTGCTACAAGTAATCAAAAATGATCATAAAATTACTTCAAATAACAACAGCAACATAGCCCAAAATAATAATAACAACAACAACAGCAGCAGCAGCAACAACAACAACAACAACAACAACAACAGTAATAATAATAACAACAATCAAAACAATAATCAGTTGCAATTGCAAGACAACCTGTCTCTCAATCACAACTGGATGTGATTTAATGGATTTTTTCGATAACTCCCTGTTTATTATCTATTTTTTCTCGCTCTTCCTTCACCTTTATTTCTTTTTTCTTTGGTACTCTTCTTTTTTGTCTTCTCCTGTCATATTTTTACTGTTTTTGTAACCTCTTTCTTGTCATACTATCCTGGGCTGTTTCTCTTCTATATAATACTCGTCTTTTTGGCGTTTGCTTTGTTTACTTTTACGTATTTTCCGAATAAAAATAAGTGGCGTCGCAGATCATCCGAACTAAGGCACGTGATATTTCTCAAAACAGAAGCTGATATAATTAGTATTTAGTCGGAACTTAACTTGGCTTTGCATAATCTATTCTAATTGCCTTTTATTGAGCTACAACCCACCGTTTTGTCTTCAATTTTACACCAGATATATCCATATGTATCTGTATATGTATATACATGATTGAACTTGTAATATACCCGATATGATTACTGAAGAATTCAAATCAAAATTAACTTCCTCCTTGACCAAAATTGCTCTGCTTGAAAATGAAATCCAAAATAACAATAAAATCTTACACAATTTGTTGATCTCAAATAATCTAATAACAGAAAATCTATCAACTATAAGACTATACGTAGCAGATTTCTTGAAAAATAACACTTTTCAATTTGACCTCACTTGCACTCATTTTCTTACAAATACACCAGAAAATTGTACAGAAATAACTGAAAATCCTAAAAATCAAAAACACAATACAGAAAGCAATGCAGAAAGCAATACAGAAAGTAATAACAAAAGCAAAATAAATCAAAATAACAACGATAATATTAATGAACCTGACAATTCGCATTTCAACATCTCCCCATACTTATCATCCCCTTTCAAATCAAATTCAATGTCCTCACTTGAACGCGATAATCTGCTTGATCTTATCAAACGAAAAAAAAAGGACCTCGATGATATCTATCCGAATACTAAAATCATAGTTCCAGAAAATCAATTACTTCTTTTGACACAAAATCCTCAGCTAAATAACCAGCTGATTGAAAATAACCATCAATTTATGATAGAGGTCGATGATACTGATAAATCAGATAATCCAAGTGACTATGATGGCCATCATGAGCTTGATAATAACTCACGTAGCAATAACAATCAAAATAGCCAAATTGCTTTTTTAAATGATAAAAGCCCTTTAGATGATAATATTCTAAAAAAATATAAACATTCACTTCTCCAATTTTCAAATACACCCGCAAATTTAAAATTAATTCAGTTATCCGAAAAACTTGAAAGAAATTCTCATAGAAAATTAACAAGATCTCTAACAAAAAAATTCATTCATTCAAGCAACAGTCCATCACAGAACAAAATTACATACGGTTCAACATTTAAACCTGAAGATTTAATATTAGCTTCAATTCCCTGTTTTCCTGATTGGCCTGCTTATGTTTTGCCTCTATGCGATATTCCAAAAAATGTTTTGGAAAAAAAATCTAAATTTGTTGACCCTAATTTTCCAGATGCAATCTTGATTCCAATTGTAATGCTTTCTGATATTTCATATTATTGGTGTAATGAATCACAACTTCGGTTTTTAACGAAAAGATTCATTAATGATGAAATAATAAAAATTGAAAGTTTTCTTGAAACTGCTCAAAATCGCAAACAAAAATATTTAAACCAATCTCTACTACTAGCTTATAAACAAGCTTTAAGCTGTAAAAATTATTACCAAGATTTTAAAAATAATTATCTGACAAAAAAATTTACAAAAACAAAAAAAATTATTAATAATAAGAATGAAAAGACTAACACACCAAAAAATAAAGAAAAACAAAAAATTTCAAATAATATAAACAAAATAAATACCAAAAGTAAAAAAAACAGGTCAAAAATAGTTAATATAAAGAATCCACTTAAAAGAGTAGACACAAAGAAAAGAAAAATAGCTACGCTTTCTTCTTCCCTTTCTCTTTCTCCTTCTTTAGCAAAATCTTCTTCTCCAGATTTTGTATTAAGTATGGGTTCTTCTAATTCTCTGACTCCTGTTTTACAATATTGGGATACTCGGCATAATGATAATATTGAAAATCTAAATGATGGTTATGTTAGCATAAGCGATGACAGTTCTGATGCTTCCGCTGAAAGTGATCTTGAAAGTGTAGATTCAAATACTTATCACAATACTGTAAAGAACTCTTCAATACTTGATGATTCTTCAAATCAAATCGAATTCGAGGATAAAGAAAATCTAAACAATATTAAAACGCTGAATCGCTCGATTGCAATGAAGAAAAAGAGAAAGCTTAACAGGCTCAAAGTCCGGTTTTCATCAGTTGATTTTTATGATGAAAACCTGCGTTTTAACAATACCAATGACCAAAATACTCATGAAATTATTGGAAATGATCTTTCTTCACAAAGCAATAACAGCCTTCTACATAATGATACACCCTCTAATTATTTAGAGATCAACTCATTGAGTACTAATGGCTTTGAAATTCCTTTTACTGATTTCGATGATAATGATAATTTAAATCAAAATAATGAATCCAAAGACTCAAATACTAAAATGCTTGAAATTGTTGATACTCAAAATCTTAGTTCTTCCGATCATCATCAAAATAAAAAAATCGCCCGGGTTGATTCCAACACTTCTCTAATTTCACAAAAAGACGACAGTATTGATAAAAACATTGTTAGAATTTATGGATTACTAAATAGTGTCAATCGTAGAAATATTGCAAATGAAAATGACAGCCATATTCAAAATGATCTCAATGTGAATAACCCTCAAGACAGTAATAATAGTAATGGCTTCAATATTGATAAAAAATATGATTCACAGCTTCCGAAAGACAATAAAACTCAAATTGATGGTCAGTATAATAAAATTTCCACCGAAATTAATGAAATTTTAAATCACAGTATTGAAGAAAAGATATCTCATGAAATTAATGTCAATTGTATTGAGATCAATAATATTAGCCATAATATTAATAGTTTTAATGGTCAAAACGAGAATACTATTAACGGAAATCAGGAAAAAATAATCGATCAACGTACCCAATTTTTTGATTCTTATGGCAAAAAAAAGAATTCAGATACAAATGAAAACATTGAAAAAAACACTTGGGATCATAAAAATAATGAGACCGATGAAAACACTTACCTTAAGGTTAACAATCAAACTGATAATAACGATGGTGTTCCTGAAAAGATAATCGATAAAATACAATTCCAGAAAGATAAGGAGAAAGGTATCGAAATTCAAGCTAAGCTGGTCAGTTTTGAGAAATCAAGTGAAGTTTTTTACATGAATGAAAAAGGTATTGATAAAATTAATAATGATAAGAACAAAAATAGTGATACGAATAATAATAGTGATATGAATAATAATGTTGATACAAATATTAATGGTGATAATGATAATGATAATGATAATAATTCTACTGGTGATAATATCGAAATTAATGATATCCAAAGTGAAGTAAATAGCAAAAATAAAACCGAAAACAAATCAAAGAGTATTGAAACTAATGATATTGACAATAGTAAAACTAAAGCTAATAAAATTAAGAAAAAAAATAAAAGAACTAAAAAACCTATTGCTAAAGGTTTAATGAAGAAGAAAATCACTAGCCAGTATTTTGAAGCCAATCCAGAAGAAGTTTCAGAATTAAATATAAATGATCCAAGAATAGCTGATCCTCCTACAAGTAGAACCAGATCAAGATTCAAAATTAAAAGTGATGCAATATTTCCAGAGCAAAATTCGTTTGAAAATCTGGCTTCAAAAAGTTTAAAGATGAACTTGTTTAATTGAAAGCATGGTGATAAATTTACAAAAGTGTTTTGATTTATTAAATTTTTACTAGTATATAGAGTAGTTTGACTATTTCTTTTGCTTTTAATCATCCTTTTGATACTATAATATAGTTATTTTCCGATATAATTAAATTTTTAAGATTGCTTTTCGTCTCTGTTTTTTTATTTTTATTTCTTTTTAGGAAATTATAATTTTGCATTTGGGTCTACAAAGATATCTGTATCATCTTGCTCAAGGTTCCACAATTTTTTCATTTTGTTATTTATAAAAGTTAATTGTTTTTGAGTGAATTTAAGGTTATAATTTAAATTCAAGTTGAAGAATGAGAAATTTAAATTTTTGATTTGATCAATTAGAATCAAAGATAGGTTTATTGCATGATATGGAATAATTAAAGTGAATTTGTTTAAAATTTGATTATTTGATAATTTCCCGTTGCTAGTTATCATTCCAATCAAATGGCCATTTTCATTGAATATTCCACCTCCAGAAGAGCCGTTGAAGCAAGAGGCAGAGGAAATTAGTAAAGAAGGTAAATTAATATTGAAGGGTTTATCATCAAGTAAGAGTTCAAGATTTATTGATGAAATCAAGTTTAATTTACCTAAAGTTATCAAAGGTGGGTTATTAATGATTATTTTTGTTTTGTTAATGAAGGAGTTTTGATTTAAAAATAAACCATAGCTATATGAAGTCACAGAGGAGTTCTTTTCATAAGGATTTCGAGGATTTTTTAAATCAGGGTCATAATTATAATTATAGTCATAGTCATTTGAGTGAATAGTCAATGTTGGAAATTCATCCGAAGGTAAGGGTTTTTTCAAAAAAATAAAGATTAAATCTAGAGAGGTGATTGGAGATTCAATCAATTGAAAATCATCATTTGATAGGGAATTGATATTATTTAACCAGATTTTGATTTTTTTAATTTTAGTTAGATCGTTGTATGGGTTAATTACGTGGTTGTTTGTAATTATAACTGTGGGAGTTAAGATAATTGATGAGCCCCAAAATAAGTCGCCATCATTAGTTAGTACAGTTATTGGTTTAATATTTTTTGAGACAGTGAGGTTTTTATTAAATTTTATTTTGTTTTCTCTATTGATTGAATTATAAATCAATTCCATTTTGTTGGCCTGTGTTTTATTATTATTATTGTTTATAAGATCATTTGGAAAAAGAATTGTGTTTTGGAAATGAGTTAAGGATAAGTGTAACGATGTATCAAAATTTAGTAGCACATTTAGTATGGAATACCATGATATAATAAGAGATAGTTCACCATCGCCATTTTTCTTTTTAAAGGCACCAGCTATTAAGCCAATTGATGTTGTAATGTCATTTGTGGGATTTTTGTTTTGCAGCAGATTGATGAGATTGACTATTCCACCATTAATGTTGTCAAGATATCTAAAGTCAGAGAGGTAAGCCAAAGTGTAATCAGTATTGCAGTAAACTAGTTGGTCGAATAAGGAGGAGTCTGGACTTGGGATTGATGTGTTGTCGTTATTAGTTGAGGGAATATTAATGTTATAAATTATATTTGAAAATGAGCTGAAATTTAGGAATAAAGAAGGGTTAGTTAGACTGAAAGGACAAGATTGAATTGCTATTTGAGAG
Organism: Ascoidea rubescens DSM 1968; assembly: GCF_001661345.1. NCBI lineage: Eukaryota > Fungi > Ascomycota > Saccharomycetes > Ascoideales > Ascoideaceae > Ascoidea > Ascoidea rubescens. The sequence continues at coordinate 979,047 of NW_017962917.1, forward strand.
TTGTGGGTGTTGAGGTTGGTGTTATTTGTGGTGAAATTTAGAAAAAAATTGATTTCACTGAAAGAACTTAAAATTTCATCAGACAAAATATGGTTTGAGGCTGCTTTGAATTTAATTATGGATAAATTTGAATTATTTTCAAAGTCATAAAAGGGAAGAAAAGTGAAATTTTGAAATAAGAAGTTTGTATTAAAATAGTGAATTAAATTTTCATTCAACTGTTTGATGAAGGAAATCTTTAAAGGGTACCAGTTCAAGACATTTTTAGTGCCAGAGTTGAGATTTTGACAGCTTTGATTAAGTTTAAAGGCAAATCTGACTGTGTAGTTGTAGTAGATATCGCCTAAATTGACAATGGAGAGAACAAATTGATCGATAATTTTGGAGGCTGTTGCTTTTATGCCTTTACCAGTGAAATTTTTGGAGTGAAAGGTGTCTAGCAAAACCAAGTAGATCCCAGAAATAGCATGATATTTTAGAATCTGGCTATTTTTCGGATGGGAGTTGTAGTTGTTTCTCTTCAAGTTGAACGCCTGCTGGCCAATGTCAGAAGCATTCTTCGAGGTGAGATGGATGGTAACCGGTGTGTAAACCCACTTAAACTGAGGTTCCAGCATTGCAACAGCAGCCCACTAAGCGAATACTGGCAGCAAGAACAAGAGATGAGGTGACTTACATCTATTTAAGCTGCGAAAGAACCATCATCCAGCTCTGGTGAAGCTCTTCCAACCTTCCGAAAACAGCACCAACGCAGAGTCGCGTATTTAAACCAGAAGTGGCAGCTCGGTCCACGGGCCCAGCCAAGCACCCACGGCGCACATCGGCACGAGTCACATCATTATACGTATGGCACGTGCATATATCCTGCGTTTGAACGCGTTGATGCGCGTGGATCGCTGTGTATGACATGGTCAGCCCCTGGGCTAGACGGAAAGGCTGTCCCTTGTTTGGCGTCCTGCTAGGGGAGGGAGGCATTTGTGACTGTCCCGATCGCAGAGACGTTTCTGGTGACACAGCGTCGGCCGTTGTCGAAAAGTGACGAAAAACGACGAAAAACAACGAAAAACGACGAAAAGCAGCAGAAGCAGAAGAAACCACAATTGAAGCAACAGCTGCCAGCCGAAAAGAAAGCAGTTCTCATTTGGGGTCAAGTTATAACAAATTATCAGCAGCACCTTCAGCCAATTCTATATAGCGACATATACTCTTTCTAATCTTCACAACAGAATATTATAACAAACTCTGTTTCATTGTTACGCTTTTTTCTATTTTCACTTCATGAACTTTCTTTTTCACCTTCTGTTTGTTTTCTCTTTATAAATTTCTTTAATTTTTCATTTAATGACATCCCACAAGTTGAATTTCCTATAACAACAGTTAACAGTCTCTGCTTAAGCTCTAATAACTAATAATTAATAACCAACAGTTGATGAATAATGCTAACAACCCCAAACAACTACACTAAAAGCCCTTCAACAGCTTCGTTATCTGATCTGAATAACAAACCCACCAGTGTTGCTACAAATACAAACAAAAGAAGGACCACAAAAAGAAGAACAAACTCAACAATTATCTTGCCTTTTGATTTCTACAACAAAAACAACTTATCCAACACTAAAGACAAAAATTTCAACAACAATACAAACAACAATTATAATCACAGCAATAAAAACCATAATATTGGTATTAGTAACAGTGCTAACTGCAGTTTCGGTGCTAGTGATAATAGCCAACCTCTATCTCTATCTTTTTTACACAAACCTCGTCACTATCCTCAGGATGATAAATATAACCCGATATTAATCGCTCAGAACGTTAAAAAAGTGACAAATTCAAACACCCTCTTTAATAAATCAATTTTAAACATTGATTTAAATTTTAATGATGAAAACATTAACCACAACAATTTTGATATCAATAACAATCTAAATGATATCAATTCACCCAATAATATCAATACCACCAACACCAATAACAATGACAATTTATTATCAAGATCAACTTCTTTAAATTCCTCGTTGGCCTCGAATTCTCCACCCTTCCCTGTCTCTAAATATGAACTACCACCTTTAGTTCGAAAAAAAAGTGGTGAGCTAGTCAAATCATCTTTAAAACTATCCCAGCTCAATAACCAAACCCACAAAAAATCAATATCATTGCCTGCCACCCCAACTTATAAATCGGTTCATTTTAATTCTTCAATGACCGATGTCAAATATTTCAATGAAAAAGATCGTCCAACTGCCATATCTGCTTGTGCTTCTCCTGCAAACATGCCAAATCCTTCTTTTGGCTATCCATCTCGTTCTCAGTTTAATAGCTGGAAATTTGGCCCCGACGATTCCGATTCTGATTCCGATTCTGATTCTAGTACTGATTCTGATTCCGAAACTGATTCTGATTCCGATTCTGATTCTGATTCTGATTCTGATTCCGATTCTAATACTGATTCTGCTTCTGATTCCGATACTGACTCTAACCACTTTAATGAATCAAATGAATCGAATCCCTCCAACAAATCTGCTCAAAAAAATAACAATATTACTTACCATTCTGATGACAATGATGACGACGAAGATGACGACGATAATGACGATCACTCAATTACTTGGGAACTATCTCTACCAAACTTCAAACCCTACTCTAATAACACCATCCAATCAAAGGGTGATATTTTCTTAGAAAGATGTTTTCTATCAACCGATAAAAAATTCCTAATGGGTTACATTGCTGCTAAAAACATTTCCTACGAAAAGTACGTTTGCATCAGATATACTCTAGATGACTGGAAATCTATCACTGAGGTGGAAGCAAACTATATTTCCGATAACACAAGATTTTTAAAAAAAAATGGCTACGATCGATTCACTTTCAAATTGCCTCTAATAACTCTATTTAGTCACGATTCTCCAGTTATAATCTCCTCTAAAGATTCAAATCATAATATTAAAATTTTACAAAACTCTTCTCAAATCTTATTATGCATTAAATATATCACTGGTGGTAGAGAAATTTGGGACAATAATAATAACCAAAATTATTTGGTAATTCTCAAAAAAATTAAAGAAATTTCCCTCACAATACCCAAATCACGATTGAAAAAATTAAAACTAAAATCAAAATCAAAATCAAAATCAAAGTCAAAGTCAATGTCGAAATCAAAGTCAAAGTCAAAATCAAAATCTAAACAAAAACAAAAACAAAGATCACAATCAAACTCGAAATTAGAATTGGAACCAACCTCAAAATCGACTGAAAATACCAGTTCAATCTCTGAACTGTCTGCAAACAAAATCAATACCAATAAATCTAGTTCAAATTCTAAATTAAAAGTTAAAAACCCATTGGAAAATAATTTCAAAACTGGCCTTTATGGCCAAGAAACCGATAGCTATTTTCCTCCTTTCCCTCAATTGGAATCACCTTCTTCGGTCGATTCATCAACAATTAATGACTTGAATTCCTCTCTAAATTCAAACTTCAATTATCTCAATGCTTCAAGCCTTACTAATCTGGACGTAATCTCAAGTCCTTCATTTGAAGAAATTCATGAAAATTCTATCAACTTAAAATATCCTTTTGCATCAAATTCTCAAGCAATTCCAAATAATCCCAACACTAACAAATTTTACTTTCATTCTCCCCTAACCTCCACAATGGAAAATTTAATTTTCAAAAATTCAACCACAGTTGACGCTACAGTGGACTTGAAAATTTTAAATCAAAAATTAGAAGACTTGAAAAATAGTAGCGAAAATAAAGTTAGTGTTGCTGATGATGATAATGATGATAATGATGGCAAAAAATCAAATGACCATGATACTAATGGCACAAAAAAAATATCTGATAGTAAAGACAAGTTTATTAAAAATACAAATACAAATACAAATGCCAATCCAATTTCACATGGTGAGGAGATCAAAAAATTAACTAAAGAAAGACCTCCTGTTGATTCTAAAACGTATCAAGAACTTGTTGATTCTTATTGTTTCTTCCAAGGATCTTCCCCTGCTTCTAAAATAACAAAGAAATAAAAATCAAATATTAAAACTGATTTACCCTTCGTTACACTTTTCTAATTTAAAAGCTAAAATTTTTTTCTCTTGAGTAATTTTATCATTTGTTAAATTATGATTTATGCTGCAATGTCTGTTTGTTATTATGACTTTAAAAATACTAGACTAAAAAAAGAATAAAAATATGTTTAAAACCTCGAAAACAGTACTTTTTGTGGCTTTTGATATTTCATTCATTTTGTTTATTTCATTTTACTTTATTTCATTTTACTTTATTTCATTTTACTTTACTTTACTTTATGTTACTTTACTCTATTTTATTGTATCTTTTTTGCACGATGTGTTTATTTCCCTTTTTGTTTTATTTTACACTGATTTACCTATTTGATCTTTCAGCAGCACTGTTCTTTAGTTTTTAGTTCTTTCTTTTGTCCGAGGTAAATAAACCAACAGCTGCTCTACAACATTTGCTCTTCTCTAACCAACTCCTTCCTCTGTAAATCCGATTATATCGTCTCCGCCCGTTTAGGCAACTGCCTTTTTAGGACACACGTGCCCAGAACCTGAAAAACCGCGTCCTGAAGCGGAAAACGTAATTTGCAACTTTTCACTAAGCATTGATCGAAATCGCTGAAATGGCTGCAAAAAGACAAAAGGTGGATAAATCTCGTTCTTCAGCCCCAAAGTATCAAACAAGAGCCCAAAAGACATCGCCAAAGGCTGTTGCGACTTCAAAAAACGAAGCTAACAGTGTCCCAACCATGGTTGTTCATCCTGCGAGTGTCATCAGTGGTGTTATCAATAATTCTATTCACCACACATCCTTCAAGTCCTCTGTTGCTGTCGATTATGTACTATCTATGGAGTGTTTATACAAAATGTTTGGGGTAATAAAATACCAATCCAATGCCCATAGCATTGCTGAAGATGATTTGGCTTTATATTTGGTTGACTCAGAAGAGGTTTTGGCGGGCTCATCAATCAAATCTCTGCAATACGTCAATGATAAAATTGATTCACTTAAACAAGAGATAGAAGCTTTACAGAATCAAAATAGCAAACTAAATATCAAGAATAAAAACCTTTTATTTTCATCGTCTAACTCAACTACAACAACTTCCTCGCCTGCTTCAGTTTTAAATTTGAAAAATTTATCTAAAAATGGTTCAGCAATGGTGGATGATGAGGGTTCGGTTTCAATTGAGCCAGGACCATTCAAAAAACTAGATTTATTCCATGAAATCAAATCTTTGTCTAGAGAAAATTCTATTGATAATAATAATATAAATAACGAAAACGAGTTCAATCAAATTTTTTTGCATAATAATAAACTAGATTCATTATATGAAGCAGAAACTAATTCAACTATTATTTTCAATAATTTTTACCCAGAAGTTAATAACCATCAAAGAGTCTTGAGACATGGAAAAATGCCTTCTTTACAAAAGATAAATCAAAGACTCAATGTTGATCCATTAAATCTGAATTTGAACAGCAATAATAATGATAATAAAAGTGATAAAAATAATGATAAAAATAATGATAAAAATAATGATAATCGTAATGATACAATAAAACAAAAAGATGAACCAAAAGCGGAAGAAAAACCTGTCGAAAAAGTTGAGGAAGAAAAAGAATCTCAAAATGAATTGGAAACCAGAGGAAAATCTTCAGATTTAGTTGAAGAAACAGAAAAAAAAACGGAAGATAAAACAAAAGAAGTAGCAAAAGAAAAAACAAAAGAAGTAGCAAAAGAAAAAACAAATGAGAAAGCAAATGAGAAAGCAAATGAAAACCTTAAGAATGATAAGGCAAATAAAAATGAAAATGAAAAGGCTTCGTCTGATATCAAAAAAACTGAAGATTCAGAAGAATTAAATCACAAAAAGAGTAATTCTACTGATGAAAATGATGAGAAAGATATTGAAATGAAATGATTTTGGTTAAAATTGTAAAATATGAAATAGAAATCACTATAGTTTAGAGTTGTTTTTCTGTGGAAATTATGGATATTTTGATTGATAAAAAGATTGATTCAAATGTACACAACATTAAAGGGTTTTTTTGATTATTTTAGTTGATAGTTCAATTTTCGATTTGAGGCTTGAAAAAACTCTGTTTTGTGATTCAAAAAGAGTGCTTTGATCTACTGGAAATTGAATGAGCCCAAAAAATAAAATCTACATTTAATGTCTTTTAAAACATATGATATATTGATATATAAAAATCTCAAATAAACTATCAGTTGCGTTATAAAAAATCACTATGAAACAAAAACAAATAAACAGAAAAATTTAAAACAAAAGAGAAAGACAACTTTATAAATAAATAAAATAGAAATTAGTAATAATGAATAAACACGAATAAACAATACAGAAAGCTAGTTTATGCATTTTAGTCATTAGATTTTTGAAGGTAGTTAGCTAAGATTGAGTTTAATCTTTGGATTTCTTGCTTCAAGCTAGCATTTTCTTGTTTCAAGTTTGAATTTTCTTTAATAATTTCTGAATTGATACCAACTAAACCTTCTACTTTTTCTTCCAATTGATTCATTCTTTCCATTTTTCTAGCTCTTGATCTTCTTGCGGCCTCAGTGTTTCTTGCTCTTTTTAACGAAACCGGATCATTTGAGTCAGGAACAATTGGGTTTAAAGGAGCTGAACGATGCTTTCTATTATAAGAGATACAGCCCAAGTGATCAACTTTAGGAGTCTGAGGAGTACTAATTTTTTTTCTTTTTTTGATATTTAAATCAGATTCCAATTGGTTAGGTAATAGAGCACTAGATGGAGATGTAGATATGACAGGAGGAGTTAAAACATTCAAGTTTAACATTTGATCATTTAAGTCATTAAGAGATCTTTTTTTGGAATGAGAAATAATATTATTAGAGTTAAGGTTAGAGTTATTATTGTTGATACTGGTGTTGTTTGATGAAAACTCATTTGAATTAAAGAGATCAGAGAGAGAAAGAGAATTTGCGGATGAATTAATGTTTTCAAAGGCATCAACTAAGTGCTTTGATTGAGTGAAAAAACCATTCATATCATCAAATTCATTGAAATCAATTTTTTGAGCAGCAGATTCTTGAGACTCTTGTTTAATGGCGATTTCATCGTTATTGTTATTATTATCATTGTTATCAAATAATGAAGTCCAGGTAGATGAATCTAGTTTTTCATCAAATATTGAAACATTGTCATTAGAAAACACCTGATCAGTGATGAGCAATAATTCCTCACGAGATATGGTTTGTTTAGGAGCAACAACATCATCATGGCTGATGGCATTATTACGTCTATTACTATTTTCATTACTAAAGTTAATACTATTGTTATTGTTATTATTGTTATTATTGTTATTATTGTTATTAAAGTTAAAAAAATCTTTTGAAATATCAAACTCAGATAATCTAAATAACTTTTGGTTATTTGATAATTTTTTAGCTAGATGATTTGAAGGAGGGTTATTGAAATTCAAATCTTCCAATGAGTTTGGAGCAAATGAATCGAATATGGATTCACCCACAATAGAGGTTGAATTTGTAGGAAATTCAGGAATTGAATCGAAAAGAAAATCAGACATTAAGGATTATCTTTATTGTTTAATTTGTTTTTTTTTAATTGTTTCAATAGAAATTTAACTATTTATAATTTGTTTAAAGATTGAATATATAAACTAAGGATAATGATAGACAAATTTGTTATAATTTAATAGAATATATGATTATGATTCAAAAAAAGGGGCAAAAAAAATTGAAATTGGTAATTTATGGTGATATGGATTTAATAAGAGTTAATAAGTAGGATAAGATAAGATAAGATATGTTAAGACAGTAGATGATAGTATGAAAGTGGAAAAGACATCTTTAAGAAGAGAAAACTTTAGTTTTCTTAAACGGTTTAATGGTTACAGCAAAATCATTTTGAAAAAATATAATGAAATGAGAATTTTAAAAACACTTAATTTATTATTTAATTAATTGTTTCTTTTTAGTTATTATTTTTAGATAAAATGTAATTTTAAAAATATATTTTATTATAATAAAATAGAAAATTTATTTATTTTAATAGTTAATTTTTAAACATGGGAGTAAAGGTAAATTGATATTGTAAGATTATAATTGTTTTTTAATAAAATACTTTATATTCTTTCGATTGGAAATTTAATTCTAACAAACGAAAAATCTCTTTTTAGTAATAAATCACAAGATTTAAGCAGACATTTTGAAAATCTAAAATAAGTAAATTCTGTAAGAGTGGTGAAGTAAAATAAGAAAGTTGGAGGTTGAGGAAGAAAGAAAAGAAAAGAGAAATTTTTCATGAAAATTCAGAGGATGGGAAAAGCGAATCGTTTTTATATTGAAACAAAAAAAGGAAAACGAGAGAAAATGAAAGAAAACGAAAGAATTTTAGTTCAAATCTGAGAGAATTTCGGGCAGCGTTCGCGAACGCGCGGCTGTGGAGTTTGCGAGCGCGGATTGGTACCGTAGTGACTCATGCTTCCCCGATAATGCGCGGTCGCTGAGACAGCGAAAGCGGCTGTTTGCTAATAGAACGGCCCGCATTGGACAGTCACGCATCTAGTGTGCTGGCCAATCAAAGCGTGCTCTATCTGCCAACAAACGTGAGAATTCTCCGGCTCCAGTTATGCAGCGCAAGTGTCTGCATTATCAGCTACGAGAATAGCAAGAACACGCATGAGTATACGTATTTCCCTTTTAGGCCGGTGCACTGGAGTGATGGGCGGGTATTTCTTCTTTGGGAAGTAGCAGAAGAAGAAGGAGAAGAGGAAGAAGAAGAAGAAGAGAAATAAGAAGAAAATATCCCAGACCATTTATTTGCGAAAACCAGAAATCAGACACAACACAAATCTAACAAAATGCAGCAGAATGTAAAAGCACGAAGAAAAAATGACAAGGAAAACTGTATGGAGCTCTAATAAATGAGAAAACAAAAGCAAATGTCACTAACACAAAATGATCGAAAAAGAAGAAAACAAATTAACAAAGAAAGATGAATTAAACAAAAGAGAAATGAAGCATGAAGATAAAAAGAAGTCATCAAAACGATTAAAATGACCAAGATGATTGAAATGACCGAAACTATCTGAAAAAAAACTCGAGATAAAAAAGAGAGAAAAATTATAAAATGAAATCTAACTATCTAAAATTGTTGTTCCCATTAACTTGACTATTATTATTAACATTGAGATTGTAATTTAAACTATTGATCTGATCATAGTTGTTACTCAAGTTCCCATGAAAGCTTTCTCCGAAACTGTTAATATTCATATTATTAACATTGCTATTCATGAAAGTATTGTTGATTACCACCTTGTTGTTTTGAGCATTACTACTGTTTAAGCTTTCATTATTAGTCCCAACGCTATTGTTCATAAGTGGTGATGTTTGAAAGTTATTATAAAAATTATTAGCGAAATTCATATTGAAATTGTTATTGAGGTTATTAACGTTATGTAAATTACTGAAATTAAAACTTCCGTTATCATTCATATTATTTTTCTTTGGCTGATTTGGGAGTTGTAATTGATTTACATTGGGGTTAATTTTAGTATGAGGACTGAGATTTATGGTGTTATTAATAAATTGAGATGAATCGATAAAGTGGTTAGGTTGGATAAGTGGGTTGTTCATATTTAGCTGATTGTTTATTGAAGAGTTGATTGAAGTGTTGATTGAAGAGATGATTGGATTGTAAACAGGCATATCGCATTGATTCATCTGATTTAGTTGCGCATTTATTACATTGTCATTATTAACTTGATTAACTTGATTAAGTTGGTTAACCTGGTTAATTTGATTATTGATTTGGATGCCCGAATTTTGTGAAGATTGAGTAGCGCTTTTAATATTAGTATCATTTTTAATTGAGTTTGGATAATTGTTTATTGTATTTAGATTTTGGTTTGGTTGATTATTTTGATGATTATTTTGATGATTATTTTGATGATTATTTTGATGATTAAAGACATTTTGGTCAATGTTTATAGAATCACAGGAATTTATTTGTGTTGGTTGAATCTTAAAAGTTGAAGATTGAATTGAATTTGAAGTATTTTTATTTTTATTTTTATTTTTATTTTTTGATTTTTCTAGATCTTTTTGATTTTTCAACATTTCTTCTTCCATTTTTGCCTTTTTTCTTTTAGTCATATATGTTTTTCTTGGTTTTTTAGTATCTTTTGATTTTTTATCAATTTTTGTGGTGTGAATTTTTGATTTTGTATGAGATTTTGTATGAGATTTTGCGAAATCTTTTTTAGATTTTGATATTGATTTCGATATTGATTTTGATTTTGATTTAGAAGAAGATTTCTTTGATTTGGTTGAAGTATTGGATGAGTTAGTTGATGTGGAAGTGGTGTTGGAATGGGATGTTGAAGGAGGTGAGGAATTATTTGAATTTTCAGTTTTAACATTGATTATGTCTTGAGTATTTTCTTGAGTATTTTCTTGAGTATTTTCTTGATTAAGATGTTGATTAAGATTATTACTAATCATATTCAGTTTTTGAAAAGAGTTTTTCTTTATATTGTTTATATTGTTTATATTGTTTATATTGTTTATATTGTTTATATTACTTGGATTGCTTGGATTACTTAGATTATTGATATTATTTAAATGATTTATTGAAATTGAAGCTCTTTTTTTTATGTTTGATATCATCGCCAATTTCTTTGAGTTTAGGATATTTTTTCTCCAATTTTCAACGTATTTGAGACGTGAGAACTTGTCCTTTTTGGAGTTGTTTGAGTTGTTGTTTGAATATAGGCACATTAGATCTATAAATTTTGAGTCCAAACTCAAGTTTTTGGTGTGGGTGGAAGGTTTGAAGTCCTTTTTAAATTCCATCCTATGAATATTGTTATTGTTATTGTTATTGTTGTTGTTGTTGTTTAGTTGGTTTTGGAGAAGTAAATCTGGGTGGAATATTGAGTTGGGTATGGATAAATTTAAATTTGTGTGAATAAAATTTAAGATTTTTGATTCAATTAGAAGGATATTCAGGTCAGATAATAGGGAACTCTGAGAGAAATGAAGTAGTAGATCGTAGTATATGGATAGATTATTTGGTTTTAGTAGAATTTTGAAAAATTTAATGCTTGGGCTGTTTCTATGGTCAATTATTTTTAGGATGATGTTGCCGTTGTATAGTAGAGGACTGTTATTAGGAGAGCTTGTGCTAATAGCGTTGGTGTTGTTGAGTAGTAGATGGGAGAGAAAGTATGGAAAGTGTTGGGCAGCAATAAACTTAAGGAAGATTTTGATTAGTGGGTTATTTTTCAGGATTGTCGAGTCGCTGTTGTTGAATTTGTAGTGGGAGCTGTAGATGTGGAAGGAGAGGGAGGAGTTGTTTTTATTTCTGGCTAGAATGGCATTATCCAGTTGATTTAGGCTGTCTTTGTGAAGGTTGAAATTTAGATTTGAGTAAAAATTGACGAAAAGCTCTTTTGGGGTGGAATGGGAGAAGGTGTTGGAATTCTCGAGTATATTGTGATTATCAGCATGGGAGTGGGTGGGAGCATGGCTTGAGTTGGAGTTGGAGTTGGAGTTGGAGTTGGAGTTGGAGTTGTTGTGGATTATAGAGTCAACTAGGTTGATATTGTCAGTGGTGAAATGGGTAGCAGCATTATCGCAGTGAGTATTGTGAAGGGAATCATCAAGACTGGAACTGTTCATTGATGCTCAGTAACAATCCTCAATAGACAATAGCGGCCAGACAGCGATTCAGAGGCAAAGCAAACATAGGTGGAATTGGACAGTCGCAGCTCGAGCAGCAGAGATGGGAGAGATCCAAACAGCTGCACCAAAACCCAACCGAGCTCAAATCGAAGGAAAACGAAACAAAAGCCTCTGCTGCCGAAGACGATATCGCTGCGCGCTCCTGAAGAGGCCTCAATGGCAGATGTCTCACCTCCGCCGCCAGCTATTGTTGCACGAGCCCCTCTGCCGGCAGCAGCGTGCTCCACAGGCCTGGGTGCGTTGCAGCGCGTTCCACTGCGGGCACGTGTGCGTGCTGGATAGTACACGACCCGTGCTGGTGCTTACACTGCCATGGGATGAGAGGACGCAGCTGCTTCAGATGCCAGCCAGAGCGACCTTGCTCCAGCACAGACACTGCTTCATGGCTTTCCCCAACGATGCTGCCTGCCACCCCGAAAGAAACAGCTGCTGCGACCCTTTTGGCGACGACTTCTACAACACCTCCTCGCCTGCCACCTTGTCCTCGCTCTTTACTCTGCACCCACGCTCCATTGACCACATTTTCGGTTCCACTTCCCCTGAGCCCCTTCATCCTCTGCACGACCTCAATGCCAACAGTGCTGCCTTTGCCCACAACTGCTGCTCTGCCTTAGCTGCTGTTCCCTTGTACTCGAGTGTCTTGAAGCAAACTCTAATACCAAACCCCAAGATCCTCTATATTTTCCGCCTAAATGTCTCAATTCAAAACACCACATCTGACAACAAGCCTAACAACGGCCCAAACACTGCTCCCGACACTCATCATAACCAATTCCTAACCACAAATCAGGCCACCAATGGCTTCAATCAAGACCTACTCGATTTTATTAAAAACCCGCTGAATACCAATCCGAATACTGATGCTGACATCGACAATCATATCGATAACGGTATCGACAATGATATAGACAATGATATAGACATGCAGGTGCAAGGCCTTAAAAATAACACCACTGTCAACTTCAGCGAATTTGAGTCCGAATCATTCTCTGATGACGAATCCTTTTTGAATTACTTCAAAGACCAGGACTCAAAATTATATAATTCATCCACTAATTTCAATACAACCAAATTTCATAACAATGATCAAATTGAAATTGAAAACGAAAATGAAAATGAAATGGGAAATGAAATGGGAAATACTACCATTGTTGATGACACAATCAACAATACCACAATCAAAATCAAAAATGAAAATAACATTTCTGATAATAATACTAATAATACTAATGATAATAATGATAATCAAATTATCAAAAAGATCACAGTTATACTAAGAAAAACATCAATTGAAATTAATAATAATGGCCTCTTTCTCAATCTACCCTCTTACATTCTCTCGGCTTCAATCTTGCATTCAACTAATAACAATAATGATAACTTGCTAATCTATCTAAACTCAAACTATCTATTACTAATAAATTTCTTTTACAACCATTCCAAAAAATCTTTTACTCCACTAATTCTTAACTACTGGGATTTCACTTTCAATCCAAATTTCAATCCAAATTTCAATCCAAATTTCAACCCAAACAAATACACTCATACAAAAAACAACCACAATTCTATAAATACAAACCCTTTCAATTCTAATAGAAACAATATCCAAAATATTCTATCAAATCACTCAAACAACTCCTCCTTCACTCTAATTTTCTATAATGGCCTAATATCCATTTTCAATAAACTAAACATCCCCAATAATACCTCTAATATCAACAATTTGCAATATTCCGTAAACTCAATCCCCTCAAAGGGAAATATCCTTCATTCTTGCTACTTGCACACTAATATCCCTCAATCTAACGACTCACATACTAAAAATTTAAAATTGTTCAACCTCATAATTACTGACACAAACAGACTATTAATACTAATCTTTTCCTGGTCCCTATCCAATAACCACACTCAACAGAACACTCAACAGAACAACAATTTCAAAAATACTCTAAAAAGACAATCTCTAATTTTATCAAATAATTTTGATATCCCAATTTTTGTCATTCCCTTAAAGTCAAACCCAAATATACTACTATTTGTCCTAACCAATAAAATCATCCTAGTTGATACACTCAACTTGATCCCCGACCAATTTAAAGTCTTTAATATCAACTGGACTTTTCCAACAAACTATTACTGTCCCGATCAAAAAATCAGATCAGATATTATTACGGATCTAAATAACACCGATGAGGTTTTAATAGCCACCGAAAATGGCATAATTTATTCAGTTATAGTTGCAAACAACTACATTATAGACCTCAATCCGCTCCTCAATATCGGAAAACAATTAAACGTTTTCATATTTGAAAAACTAAATTTTCAAAAAAATTTCACAAACTCAAATTATCAATTAATCTTTGGCGATGATAAATCAGATAGCGGTATCTACTTCATATCTGGTCTTCCAATTTCAAACAAAGAAAAATTATATCCAAATATAAGGTACTTGAAACACTATGAAAATTTGTCTCCTGTTTTTGATTATAAAATTATAAAGTCTTGCAACAAATATAATTACTCCTCAAACGAATTGTGGCAGATCTCCGGCGAACATAAAAACGGTTCCTTGGTTCAGTTAAGGTTCGGTTATAAAGCTAAAAGTTATTTTTCCTATTCTAAATTTAAGAAAGCAATAAACTGTTTCCCAATAGTACTTGATTTATTGAACCAAGAAAATAAATTGGAGAAAAATATATACATATTGTTTTCATTTGAATATGAAAGCTCGCTTTATTATTATAATCACAATGCCAAAACCAATAAAAGTAAAAATAAAAATAAAAATAATCTAGTTGATATAAATGAATTTAATATTATAGATCAGGAAAGTAAAACTTTAATTGCCTCAACATTAGTAGATTTGAATATTTGCTGCCAAATTACTGAAAAATCTATTGTGTTGACAGATTTTTGTGAAAAAAGTATAATAATATTTCAATCTAATTATATAATATTTGGAGATATCTTGGACAACAAAATTGTTTTCATTAATGAGGTTTTTGATCAAGTTGAAAACAAGAAAAAAATTGAGTTGAACTGTTTTTTGATTTTGAAAGCTAAAAATCAAAATCAAAATCAAAATCAAAATCAAAATTATGATCCAGACAGTGATATTGAAATGAAGGAAGATGAAAATGAAAATGAAAAAGAGAAAGATTTTTTGCATATAAATTTGTTAATGTCTTCTATTTTTCTTGAAAGTCAACCATGTTTTATCAAATTTTTTAAGATTGAAAATAGTTTATATTTTGCTTATGGAACCGAAGATTTTAATATCTTCATTTACAGATTCGAAGAATTACGGAAAAAGTTTGAATTTTTTCAAAAAATTGAAATGAATAAGATATTTGAAGAAAACTGGATTTTTCACGATTTTATTGCTATTTGTTATAAGAAAGATAAATATTTTATTTTTATTTCAGATAAGTTGGGACAGTTGTTTAGAATTTCAAGTGGAATTGATAAGAAAAATAGAAATTTTGAAATTGGAGAAATTATTAAACTACAATTGGGAGGAATTCCTATCAAGTTTCAAAAGAATAAAGAAATGAACTCATTGTACTTAATTTCTGGAAATTTATGGTATATTTCATTTTCTGGTGAAGATTATTACCCTAAAAGAGTTTTCTTTCAAAATGAATTGACGGATAAGTTGATTACATTTACAATTCCTTTAAAGATAAGTGAGGAAATTAGAAAGAATAAAAAATATCCTCTAAATATTAATAACAATATTAATAATTGTGAGTTATTGTCGATAAGAGAAGATGGGTTTAATATTAGTAAATTTCAAGAAATAAAATGTTTATGTTCTAGGAAGATTAAATTGGGATTTACACCAAGAAAATTTATATATTCTAGAGAAAATAATTGTTTTATTATAATATCTGATAAAGTTGGTAGTAAAATAACATTTGTTTCTGGAAGTTTTAATTTTTCTAACCCTAGTAGCAATAATTTTAATAACAATAATGTTAGAAATAGTACCTTCAGCACCAACCGATATAAGACAATTAAAAGCTATGAGATAAATAGTGATGGATCAATTATTGATAAAAATAGAATCAAAAACAAAAACAAAAATAAAAATAAAAATAAAAGTGATAATGGTAGCGGTGATGATAATAGTAATAATGATAACGATAATTCATCAATGTTTAACTCGGAAATGAGTCCATTATCAATTTGTGAATGGAAAGTTCGTAAACCTAATTCAAATATTTCATATAAAAAATTGGTTATTGGGTGTAAGAGTTTAAAAGGACATGGGATGATATTTTTTGTTTCTTATGGTTTCAGTATAGCATATAAGGACAAAGGAAAAGGAAAAGAGAAAGAAAATGAAAAAGAGAAAAAAACTGGAAATGAAAATGAAAATGAAAATGAAAATGAAAATGAAAAAGAGAATGAAAATGAGTCTAAAGAAAGTGTCATTGTGTATAATAAGATCAATTCCTTTAAGACCGATGGACCGGTATTTGGAATTGAGCAGATAAGTAATGAATCATTGATTTATCATTCAGGTAGAAAGGTTTTTATGATAAATTATGATTTTATTAGCAAAAAGATGAGTTTAAAAGAGCTTTATGTTGCAGCTAGTTTGATTGTTTCAATAAGAATAATTGGGGATAAGATTTTAATTTCGAGTAAAGATGATTCAGTATATTTATGCAAGATTTTGAAAGATAAACAAGTTATTGGATTACATCACGATGATTCAATGAGACAATTAGTTAATTCAGTTTATTTTTCGAAATTCAGCAATAATGAAAATAATTATGAATTCAACAATAGTTACAGAAGCAACAAATTTGCAGGGATGAAAGAATTAGATGAAGCCAATGAACAAAGATCGGAAGAATACGATAGTGGATTTTTTGTTGATATTGATATTGATAGTGAAGAAAATAGAGAAGATATTGTTAGCAATGTAATAGTTTCTGATAAAATCCAAGGCACAATTAATGGATTTTATTCAATAAAAAATGATTTATTATTAAGAGATACATTTAGATATAATATGAATCAAGTCTGTCGGTTGGAAGTCGGGAGTTTTCTACCAATCTGGGAGTATTTAAACAATTTCGAAGATAAATTGGTAAGAAATATGAATGGAATAAATGAGGGTGTCAGCAATAAAAACCATTATTCGAAATTGAACAGATTTCTTTCTGTTAGTGTTTCAGGTGAAGTTTTGTTGTTTACGTTGTTAATTGATGAACAATACAACAGATTGAACAATCTACTATTGGAAGATCTACGAAGAGAAGAACAAAGAGAATTCGAGGAAGATGAAGACGACCATGAACACAAGAAAACCGAAGAAGAAGAGGAAGAAGATCAATTCGAAGATAAGGGCAAGAGAGCTCTCTTGGGAATACAGTCTGTAAAATGGATGGACCAAAACCACAAGGTGATTGACGGAGACTTGCTCACATACAACTGCTCTAGGAGGGTCGTCGACATGATGAACAGCATTCTTCTCTAGGCTTTATGCTAGAAGATCATACTTTTGTGAAAAGATCATATTTCACGGAAAAGATCGTCTTTTTGCGGAAAACTCGTTAATCGGAAAGTGACTCATCAAACACGTGCCTGAACCCAGAAGACTGGCTTTGTGAAACTTTTCTCTGAAATCTTTTCACTTTCAATTTTTCGAGAATCGACAACAGACAACAAACAGAGCTATCTTTTTGAGTCAGTGCTGCTTTGAAAATTGCGAAACTACGCCACTAGAACTTCAGCAAGAGCCTGGCACAATGTCTAATCAAATATCTGGAAAAGAGCTAGCAAGAACATTGGACAAATTGGTCATCCAAGACGAAAAGTCAGACTGTAACCACACAACCCACAATAACACTCCCAATAATATCAAAAACAACAATCATGGAAACAACAGTGAACCTCATGAATCATCAAAGTTGGCATTGGGCTCGAAAACTTCTACTTCTCATCACCACCCTATTCCTTTGAAAAACTCTTCCTATAATAATAACAACTATTCTTCTGTAATTAAAAATTTTACTCCTAGTAGTCGTATTAATGGCATATACACCCCCCTACAGACCAGACCGGCTTCTCCTTATACTTTACATGCTCCTATTGATTTTGATGGTCTATCATGGCCAAGTATCGGAGCCAGAGAAATCAAAGAAGAGTCGTCAGATGAGGCTAAACTCAGAGAGCAACGAATTGCAAATTCAATCAAAGATATCCTAAAAGAACTAGGTGAAGATGTCGATAGAGAGGGTCTATTGGAAACTCCTGAAAGATATGCCAGGGCAATGTTATTTTTCACCAAAGGTTACCAAGACGACATTAGAGACGTTATTAAAAGAGCAGTATTTGAGGAGGATCACGATGAAATGGTGGTTGTGAAGGATATTGACATCTACTCTCTTTGCGAACATCATTTGGTCCCATTTTTTGGGAAATGTCATATTGCCTATATTCCAAACAAGAAAGTTTTGGGTTTGTCCAAGCTAGCAAGACTAGCTGAAATGTACTCAAGAAGATTCCAGGTTCAGGAAAGATTAACTAAACAAATTGCGATGGCTGTCAGCGAGATCTTAAAGCCATTAGGTGTAGCTGTTGTTATTGAATGCACCCATATGTGTATGGTTAGTAGAGGAGTTCAAAAAACAGGCTCTTCAACAACCACCAGTTGCATGTTGGGCTGTTTTAGAGGCCAACAAAAAACTAGGGACGAGTTTCTTACTCTCCTCAACAGAAGATAGCTATGTATGACCATCTGTTTTTTATTTTTATTGCCATTTTCATTCTGATCCATTCAAACACTTGAACACCCATACACTTTCATATTGATGCTTTTTCCTTTTTTTTGATTTTTGATTTTTGATTTTTGACTTTTCTTTTTTCTCTCTTCTCTTTTCCTCTTTTTTCCTCTTTTTTCTGCTTTTATCTTTTGTTTTATTTTTTTTTTGGATAACTCACAGATTATATATAGCCTATGTCTTATTTTTTATAGTTATCTGTATTATATTCTATATATTTATATATTACATACTTTCACGAACATTATCTCAACATAATGAATTTTATCTAACATTGCTTTCCTTCCTCTTTCTCCTCATTCGGATCTTTGTTCTGTACAAAACGAAGTGGAAAAAAGTTGATACTTTGTTTTTTTTGCCTCACTTCTTCTCATCCAATTACTCTATATTTCAAACATTAATTCAGAAAATACTCAAACCTGAGTTTTATTGTAGAAGTTAATCCTACAGCAATCTATTTGATCTTGGACTCAGTGATCCTTTTTTTTTATCTTTTTTTTATTTTTTTTACTTTTTATTTGTTATGTCCTCGACTGAATTTCTTCAATTTGATAGTGATATCAATCAAATCAAAAAAAATAACCAGGAGAATACTTTGGATCAAGCTCAAAATACCAAAGCCTCTCATGATCATCACAGCGATTACGATGATGAATCAATCACTCTTCTAAATACTGATGACGATCTTCCCTCAATTCCTGAAGAAAATGATTATGACCTCGACAACTTTCATAACAATAGTAATAACGATACAGTCAACAACAAGAGCAACGACACCTCTTCAGTTTTTGGAATTGATTCTGATAACTACGAAAATACATCTTATACATCCTCAAGTGCTTCATCTATCAATAATTTTGAACTAGCTGATAATTACAATTTCGAACTGCTATTCAAACATGATGATATAAACAACTTCAACTTTAATCACCAAAAATACAATTATAAAACAATCAGACAAAACAAAGTTAATAAAAACAATCAAAATCAAAATTACAACTACAGTGATACTGAAAATGATAAAGGGTATTTTGCATCTTTTTTCATTCCACTTGAAAGAAGATTGCAAACTTTTCTGGTTTTATGGCATACTATTGCTATTCCAATGTTTTTTGCTATATTTTTATTCTCACTTTCGTTTTTTCCTTTAATATGGTGGTTTTTGATTCCTTATTTTTCCTATTATTTTTTTGATAAATCTCCTGTTAATGGTGGTGTAACAAAGAGATATTCTTTGTATTTCAGAAGTCTTCCAATTTGGACTTGGTTTTGTCAATATTATCCAATCACAATACATAAAACCGTTGATTTGAAACCAACTTTTGAATTAGTGGATGTAAATGATAATGATAATGATACTGAGAATCGAGAGTCAAAAGAGAAATCAAAAGACAGTTATTACATAAATCTCAAACTGTCAAATTTTTTTAATCTTCAACTATTTAAAAAAGCCGATGCAAATCATTTATCAAAAAAAGAGCAGCATTTTGTTGCCAATGGCCCAAGATATATATTTGGTTATCATCCTCATGGTTGTGTCTCAATGGGTGTCTTTGGTGGCATCGCTACTGAAGGTGCAAATTGGTCCATTCTATTCCCAGGCATACCAATATCAACTTTGACTTTGACAGCCCAATTCAAACTACCTTACTACAGAGATTATTTAATGGCCTTGGGTGTTTCGTCTGTCAAAAAGCAAAACATCCAAGAGGTTTTGAAAAGAAACATGTCGATATGCATTGTGATTGGTGGTGCAAGAGAGTCTTTGTTGAGTCGACCTCACTCAAAGAAATTAGTCTTGAAAAATCGCAAGGGCTTCATCAAAATGGCTCTCAGTGTGGGCAATATCAGCGTTGTTCCTGTTTATGGTTTTGGCGAGAATGAACTCTACAATGTGCTTGAGCCCAAGACAAATTCTTTTTTCAGGAAATTTCAAGATTGGTTGAAGGGCAACTTTGGCTTCACTTTGCCATTGTTTCATGCTAGAGGCGTGTTCAATTATGATTGGGGTGTTTTGCCCTTTAGACATAGTATTGATATTGTTGTTGGCAAGCCAATTGAAATCCCAAAAATCGACAACCCAACTACTGCTGATGTGGATTATTACCACCAGCTCTATATTGATGAACTCACTAGTGTTTATGACAACAATAAAGAAAGATTTGGTTATACAGGCACTTTGGAATTCGCTGGCTAGATTTCGATCACTCAATAAAGTTTGGTTACTAATTACCTTGAGGCATGGATATTCTATTTCTGTAATTCTTTTATACTATTTTTACCACATTGTAACATTATGTAGTTTATTGATTGTTAAAACTGATAAAAAAAACGTACAATTTTTAAGCTTTCTATTAATACATGGTTTTTAATTTTTTGGGTTTTTGAGAGTGTAATGCTAAAACGTTTTCAAAATCACACTGAGATGCTTTTGGTATTGGAGACAGCTTTCTCTTCGTTATGACAAGATTTAACAGTACTTCCAACTGGAACCATCGAAATGAACTCAACAATACCACTGATAATGGCTATGAAAATGACACTGATTCAGCCAGATCTTTAATCGTCCACCATATTCTTCCCTCATTTCAAATGTATGAAACGTTTATCTCCTACAGAAACAACTTTATTCAAATGATATTAACTTCCGATACTACAGCTTTGGAACCTCCCACATACTCCCTGGGTCGAAATGAAGTTGCTTCAAACATTGCTCATACTTCCAATTTGGTGAATCAAGCTCAAATAGCGAGAGAAAGTATCTACAACAAAAACAATGCTGATGGTGGTGATCAAGCTTCGGTCGAGTATCTATCAAATTTTATTGAACCATTTGAACCAGCTGGCGATATTGACAACAATTCGACTGTTTTATTTGACAATATTGGCAATTTCAAAGAAAAAACCAACAGCTCTTTATGTCTTGAACTATTTCTAACCAAATCTGTTCCTAAACTTGACAAATTGTCTAAATTTGAGTCTCCATTTAAAGAATTCACCAGTGGTGATCCAATATATGGCTTTATCATCATTGAAAATAAATCCTCAAAGGATATCTCTTTCCAAAATTTCTATGTTTCTTTGGAAGGCAAGATATCTACTGTTAACCATGATCATGAAAATAACATTATCCTATTGACGACAAAACATGTTCTACAAATGTTGGACTTGAGTGCATCTTGGTCTTTTGGTTCCATTGTCTCTTCTTATGGTGCTGCTTATACTTGGAGTAACAACGAAAAAATAGGAATAGAGAGAACCATTATTGGATTGCCCAACAATCGAGTTTTAAAGGCCAAAACCAAATATAAAAAGTTCTTTTATTTCAAGTTTCCTTTCAAGTTATTGGATACAATTTGTAATGAGAACCAAATCAGTTCTCATCTTAACTTACCACCAACTTTGGGTGTCAACTTAAGTGAAGGCTTTAAAACTCTTCACAATGAAAGTAACTCCAAAAATACTAAATTCATTCAAGTTGATCCCATATTAGGGGCTTCAAAGTATTCTGAAAAAAGTGGGTCTACCATTGTCGTCAACGACTATAATGAAGATAATACGTTATCTGTTTCATACTCAATAAACCCAAGATTTGTTGGATTTGATAGTTCAGTAGATCAAAATTCATCATATTTAGAAAAATTTTTTATATTGAGTAAAGATGAGTACAATATTAGATTCATTCCATCCAAGCTAAAAACCGACTATTCAGGAGACAGAATAATCACAAAGGCAGTTGAGTTTATTGAAGAATTTAATAATTATTTTAATGAGTTAAAAAATATAGTTCATTTTATTTCAGACAAAATTAATCAGATGGAATCTGAGCTTGTTCAACAAACTCGGTCTGGAAAATCAATGGATGATAAAGCAAACAAACATTGTCTTTATTCAAGTTACAATTCAAAGATTAAAAAAGACTTTGTGTTTGATGAAAATTATTTGGAATTCAAACTTTCTATCAATGAGGTAGTAGTTAAAAACTTTTTTTTTGAGAAGCTTCATTCTATTCAATATAATGACTATGGTAGTCCTCCCGAACAAATTATTGTTCAAGCAAAAGTTCCCAATTACGAACTTCCATATATTTGTCCAGAATTATTAATATTTAAAAATGACCATCTTAAAACACTTTCAAATAATTTTTATCAAAACGAGAATCTAAAAATTATAAATTTTGCGATTTTGGTTCCAAATATAAAAGATGATGAATCAAAAGAAAAATTTACAAGGTTTCCTAAAATCAGCGACTTTAAAATAGACATAGTTTGCATTAATCTTTTTTCAAGCCAGTCTCTCCCATTGAATTTTTGTCATTTTCTATTTCTTGGTTCCAATTATATTGAATTGAAAAAAATGTTTCAAAATCTAGATGAAAGAATAGCCGAATTAACCAAAGTACAACAAAAAGAAATACCAGCTAATATTGTTGATTATGTTGAAGCAATCAAAGGGTTGAAGTATAAGGTGCATGCAATCGAAAATTTAATTAGTATTGTGAATATAAGTGAAAGTGAGAATGGGGATGAATGTGATGCTAGCAACATCAAACTGCAAAGGGGTTGGAAACGCATTGAACAATCAAATGAATGGAAGAAAAATTTTGAAGTAGTTTGGAAATTTAAAAGCAGGAATCGAATTACAGATACGATTATACCGGATTTTCAAAGTTGCTTGATATCAAGGTTTTATTTTATTAAGGTATCATTTGGTTTGAATAACAAATATCGATCTGCATTTTTATTACCAATAAATGTTTCAAAAAAAGACAATTAGAGTTTATCTATTTATTCCAGAATCTTTATTTATTGGTAAAGAACTAGATGAGAAATCATGAGATATCTTGCTGTAGAATAGAGAAGAATCAAAGGACCCAGCACGACGAGTCTCTTGAACATGTTATCAAATCTAACAGGACTTTCTACTTAAATAGAATTAAGTCCCTTCAATTAAAACTTTTGCTTAAGATTTAATTGTTAGGAAATAAGCAGAGAAGTAGTACTATTTATATTTGCAGTTGTAATGGTAAATGCTGTCAAGTTGTTGTAAGGTTGTTGAACCTATTAATCTACAAAAGTACTGTGTGGATTCTCAGATGTAGAAACACTTCTTTTACTTCTGTTGTTTTGGCAACAGTTTCCAAAAAGAAAGATTCTATAAAATCTGAGTTAATTTGGCAGTTATCATCTACTTAAAGCTAAATAGATGTATAGAGAATTTGAATTTCCAGTATTATTACTATTATTATAATTATTATTGCTTTTATTATTATAATTCGAATTTCAGAATTTTGGATGAATGATATTTCAATAATATCAGAAGACCATTGGAATAAATGATAGCAAAATGCACCTAAATATCGAAGCGAAAGCAAGTGATTTAATTGACGATACATCTCTGTCATGAAATGGTATCAAACCCACCAGAGGTAGAAGGAGTAGTATTTTATAACAGTTATTATTATTAAACAATAGCATTATATTTGAAGCTAAACCTCTCATTCAAGTAAAGCTTTCTTTATGGGTTTGATATTGTTTTTAGTAGTTCATAAAGCTTTTCCTTTATCAATTGAATGTTCACTGTTCCGAGCTGTTAGAGCAGTTGATTAAAACCAATGGAATTTTGTTCTTCAGATCTTTTGTAATGTGTAAAGCCATGGGTTGGCTGAATTTCGAAACATTGGATCCATTCAGAAACCAAACTACTGTAGCTCCATCTCATAATGACGACTCTTCCCATCACGTGCAAGGCATTTTTCAAAAACTACCATTTCAAAAATCAAAAATCAAAAATCAAAATTGTAAAATTTTGTTCTTTCTGGAGCATGTTGTAGCGAATCCATAAATGCATATCAAGGTAAAGAAGTATCTAAAGAAGAAAGTCGGTGGTAGCAACCGAAACTAGAGATCCGGCCGCGTTGCAGCACCTTTAATTTAAAACATAGAAACGAGTAGCGAACAGAACATTAGCGAACAGAACATCAGCAAAAAAAGCTTGAAAATAGTGAGACGTTACCCGCCTTGCCAGAGATTGCTTCTTGGGAGTCTACCTCTCTAAGATGGGTAACGTGACGTCTGGAAAGCTCGCTTCCCCTTGGAAATAAGTCATATTTGCTACTCACAGTCCCTTTAGTTACACCTAACTATCTTATTGCACACCACTCCATCTCCCTTAGAAGTAAGGATACATAAAGGCAACTAATCTATATACTTACTGAATTCGTAATCACGTGTACCAACTCTCAACATTGCTTACTAAGTTCCCTCAATCATCAATTGCAAAACTAATCTTTGAAAATAAATAATATGGTAAAGTACTTTGCACAGCAGACGATTTAATTGCCATTAGAAAACCAAACAATTTAAATTTCATTTTACTTAGTTATTCTGAATCAGACCTATATAAAAAATTTAAACATCCGTCCTCACTGTCATATAAACAACTTAAATATAAGTCCTCACTGTCCTCACTGTCCCCAACCCAAAAGAAATTGCCGAATCGCTGAATAATCGCATCTAGTTGGGCTGAAATTGAAGCCTCTAGATCATCTAAGTCTTCAAAGATAATAATTTCCATAAAACCATTATGAAACTTGTCCAATTCATCTATACATCTTTGCCCAACTGCAGTGATGGGATTTCGAATTAGCACCACAGTTAGCCATTGTGAAATAAAAATATTATCGATGGTTTCAATCTCATTATCATTTAAATAAAGATATTTTAGCTTTTGTAAGCTATTCAAATTCTCAATTTTACTAATACAATTTCTAGTTAACACCAACAGTTCCAAATTAATTAATTCATCGAGTCCCTCAATTTTTGTAATTGCGTTCCTTCTTAAATCTAAGTCAGTTAACTTTTTCAACCCTTCAAGATTCTCAATCTTCCTCANNNTGTTTCCCTCCAAATTCAACATGGTCAAGTGTTTCAAATGGCTGATATTCTGCATTTTCTGTATATTATTGCCTCCCAAATATAACTTATTCAAATTAACCAACTCTTTCAAGTTATCAATTTCACTGATATCGCAACTACGTAAATCAAGTACAGTGAGGTTACTCAACTTGTTCAAATTTTCGATTTTTCCAATTTTATTTCCATATAGTGATAGTTCTTTTAAATTGATTAGTTTATTCAAATTCTCAAGTTTTGTGATTTGATTTTCTCTAACTGATAATTGTTCAAGATTTGTCAATTTATCCAAATTCTCAAGCTTTTTGATTTCATTACCTTCTAACGAAAGTAGTTTTAGATTGACCAACTGATCTAAATTTTCAATATTTGTAACCTTATTACCATTTATCTCACAAACCTCTAGATTAATGTTCAAATTTTCAAATTTACTAATTTCATTTTTCGAAATACACAAAGTATGTAGCTTTTCTAATTTATTGATGTTCTCAATTCTTTCAATTTGATTGCAGGATAAGTCTAATTTTCTCAAGTCCCTCAAACAATTAAACTCAATTGGAATTTCTGTTATCTTATTTTTAGATAGATCTAAAACTCTAAGATTATTTAACTTTGAAATTGACGAGTNAATTCTGCTGATTCTGCAATTTCTGATTGACAAAACTTTCAAATTAATTAAATTATCCAAGTTCTCAACAACTTCTAACTCACTATTAAAATCTAAGTCCAACTTTTCCAAACCAGTTAAACAATCTAAATTTTCTATTTTCGTTAAATTGTTGTGTGATAAATATAATACTTCTAAATTAACAAGATTTTCTAAGTTTTCCAATATATGTATCTTGTTGTTATCTAGTAATAATTTTGTTAAATTAATGAAATGATTTAAATTATCAATTCGTTCAATTATATTAAGGCTCAAGTCAAGACGCTCTAAATTCATAAATTGTTGATTTCTCAATATCTCCAACTTGTTTGTATCATCAATAAAACCTGATAACTGAATTCCATTCAAATATTTAGGATTGCAGATTAACAGATTAAAAAAATTATTTGTAATTTCAAGCATGGCGCTGTTAAACAATGTTTCTTCTGGGGAAAATTCGCGTGAGAGGAAACGAGATGGTTGAACAATAGTGATAGTTTGAAGATTCTCAAAATAAAGATCCTGTGCTAAATATTGGTGAATAGCCATTTGGACTCTATAAAAATCCTCATTTCTGGAAGATTGAGGTGAGAACAAACTAGATGATTGAGCAGAAACGATATTTTGCAGATTATCAAAATACAAATTCTCTGTTAGTAATTGGTCAATAGATTTTTGAAGTTTATAAGCATTCTCAATTCTTCTTGTGTGCTTGCGCTCAAAATAATGAATTGGATCATCAATAAATAGCGTTTTAGTAAATGATTTCAAATAACTTTTAAGTATAAAGCAATCATCTTTTAATAAAACCATCTGCCATTTACGATCATTCCACATTAAATAGCCAATAGAAGTATTTCTTACGCAAAATCGATTATATGCAATTTTTAAAACAGTAAATAGTTTTCTGTAACAGAGATAGGAAATGTACTAATTGTCTGATAATGAGAGCAACCAAACAATATCCAATGGCAAATATTCTACAACCAACAGAAATACATCAGGATGAAATAATGCAAAGTCCATAATGATGAGTTGTTGTGAGCAATTGCTTCCACTGACTGGAGACTAGAGGTTAGATATACACACGTCTTTGGTGAGATATAAGAAGTGTGAGTTTNAATTAAATGGTATGTAAATCAGTTTTTGCTTCTTTAATAGCTATGGGAGATGTCTCTCCTTATATCCTCACAGGAGTTTTCAACATTGAGATTTGGACCCATAAAAATAGCCTCCTCCTTCATTTGTTCCCAACTCTGGAAGAGCATATAATAGAACAGTAGCTATAACCTACACAACTTATAGTACATACAACTTATAACCTGCGCTACTTACAAAATGCGCTACTTACAAAATGCGCAACTTACAATCCGCGCTATGTATAAGCTGCGCCACATGTAACTCGCGCTGCCAATTCCAAGCCGTGATCACGTGATCTCCGGTCCAGCAAATGGCTGTTTCTGTTTTGTGGAGGGCCCCTTTGAAGCTTATCTTATCTCCTGCTGTCCCAAAACAGCTGTTTCAGCTGAAAGAAAGAAGAAGAAAAGATATAAGAAGAGCAGTTTCTGGTTCTTTCTTTCTGGTGTTTCGATATCTCTTTCGACCACACTTTTCATCTTTGGCCTGAAATATCGAAGATGAAGGTCTCTACTGCACTCTTTAGTTCTCTCTCGCTTTGCATTTCAGCCTCCAGCTCTCTCTACATTCCTCTCTCGGATTCCTTCTCAAACAGCAAACTATCAAGCTTGTTGTCGTTTTCCTTATCCCCAAACACTTATCCCAACATCGACGAGTTGCCATTGATCGACACCCAAGCTTATCAGAATCTCGTTAATGTGACAGATCTCGAAAGTGGTGCAAACGACCTCTACTCATTTGCCGAATATTCGATCAAGCAATACGACCACCCAACAAGAGTTATTGGTTCAAAAGGTCACTGGAAGACTATCGGCTACATTTTAAGCACACTCAACCGCTACAAATACTACTATGACATCTCTACTCAAGATTTCTTCAGCACCCAAGGCAAAGTGAAATTTTCGATGCTAAAAGTCAATGACCAGCTTGTTGAAGATGCTCAACCTTTAAGCTTGACCCCACCAACTCCAAATAAAAAAGCCGTTACTGGCCCTTTAGTATTAGTTGACAATGAGGGCTGCGATGTATCTGACTTTAAATCAAATGAAGCTGCAATCAAAGATTCTATTGTATTGATCAAAAGAGGAACTTGCCCCTTTGGCTTGAAGTCTCAATTGGCTGGTCAATTTGGTGCTTTGGCTGCTGTCATTTACAACAATGAGCCTGGTCTATTTCAAGGCACGTTGGGCGAGCCATTAGATGATCAAGTTGCTTCCTTGGGTATCTCAAGTGAAGTTGCCTCCATTTATATCGACGAATTGAAAAATGGCGCCACTTTGAACACAACAGTTGTTGTTGACTCATACATTCAAAAAATTAAAACTACTAATGTCATTGCTACATCCAAATCTGGCGACCAAGATAATGTCGTTATGTTGGGAGGCCATACTGATTCTGTTGAAGCTGGCCCCGGTATTAACGACGATGGGAGTGGAACCATCTCATTGTTAAACTTAGCTGTTTACTTAACTAATTTTAAACTTAACAACGCTGTTAGATTTGCATTCTGGGCTGCTGAAGAAGAAGGTTTAGTTGGCTCAACTTTTTATGTTAACAGCTTATCCCCCAAAGAAAATTCAAAAATTAGATTATTTATGGATTACGATATGATGGGTTCTCCAAATTACGCCTATCAAGTTTACGATGCTAACAACAATGATAATCCCATCGGCTCTGAAGAATTGAAAAATCTTTATATCGACTGGTATACAGAAAACGCCTTAAACTACACTCTAATACGATTTGATGGCAGATCTGATTATGATGCATTTATTAAAAATGGTATTCCAGGTGGTGGAATTGCTACTGGTGCTGAAGGCATTAAAACCAAACAAGAAGCATCAATGTTTGGCGGTGTAGCTGGCGATTGGTACGATCCATGTTACCATCAACTCTGTGATGATTTGTCCAACCCAAATTATGAAGCTTGGGAAATTAATACAAGATTGATTGCTCATTCAGTTGCAACTTATGCTAAATCACTAAAGGCATTTCCACTAAGAGAAGATCTCATTTATTCTCAAACTCATAAAGTTCCAGTCTTTAAATATCATGGTGATCATCTTATCATTTGATCATTTAAATTAAGATTGGTCGAATTACTACAATAATTTATTCATTTATTTACATTTTTGTTGTCATTCTTTTTTTTTTCATTCATTTTTTATAATACTGTTTATTTCAAAATCTAAAATTCATCATATTTTTTTTCTTTAGTATAAAATTTAGTAAAAATTAGTCAAAGTTAGTAAATTAATAAAAGCTGATAAATTTTTTGCTTTAAAAAAAACTGTTTCAATATGCTATTATTTTTGATTTAGCATATAATACATTTGTATATATGTTGGAATCTGTATATGTAGTCTAGGTTGATTGAATTATTTGGTTTTTATGTTTAGATATCGACTATTAACTCATCTATTCTTCAACTCGTTCAAATCATCAATCTTGGAGTTTTGAAAGAGAATTTTATCAATGTTGTTTTGGATGTCTTTAAAAGAATCAAACTGAACATAGGCGATTTTTTCCATTTCACAGTACTTGATTAAATCCTGGCCTCTTTTAGCAAACAATAAATCAGTTTCTCTGGCAGCACTTAAATCGCTAACACCATCACCACAATAAAAAAATTTGATTTCATTTTTATCGTTTTCTAAATTATTCAATGAATGGTGGCGACTAACGAATTTGGAAATCTCTTTAATACAAATCGATTTGTCATGGCCAAAACTTGAATTGTCTCTATATTGGATATCCCATTGTTCTTTATTATCATCCAAATATTTGACATTGTTTGAAACAATTTCAATATCATCGTTATATTTAAAATTCTCATTCTTGAAAAAATTTGTCAAAATCGAATAAATAATTGGTTTCATCCCACTACTAACAATCACAATTGGAATATCATGAACCTCGCACCATTCATAAAATGATTTGAAATCCTGATCAACTTTGATATCCCTTTTTAAAATCTCAAGACACTGATCGAATGGCAAACCAACAGAGTTTAATTCTCTTTTAAATCCATCTCGAAAACTCGTCTTGCCAATTAAGATCTCGTTACCAATCGCTTTTCTTTGGTTTACTCCCATTCCATAATTATCAGTCAAATGATCATTGCTGTCTTCCAAAGTGATTGTGCCATCAAAATCGGTAAACACAATTGCCTTTGCAGACTTCAATTTTTCGATATTCAAAGTTGGGTATTTACTGGTAGTCATCTCGATATTTTGCTCTAAATAACTAGCTGGCAGTTTGTTACACACTTTGAGTAAATATAATAAAAGCGAAAGTCGATATAATAGATTGATATAATAGGTTGATACAGGGATGCTCTAGGGTTGAATTGGGCGCTAAGAAGGTCGTTAAGAAGGTTGGAAAGCTGTTCGCTAGTCAGTTTGATCACGTCATTGCATTGTAGAGCCCTAGGGCTGTATATAGGGTTCTTAAAACAGTTCGGATTGGGACACACAAGGACACAATGGGGCTGTCCTGAATGCCATTTTGGGGCATGTTTTTCATTGGCTGATGAGAAATAACTTCAAAGCAGACTGGAAACTGGTGGATTATATATTCTGCTATTGCCTGTCATTGCTCTGTTTTTTACACCAGATGAATCTTCTAGGATAAATGTGGCCTTCGAAATCTGGATTAGGTGTTCAGCTAAGTTATGGCATAGATTCAAATGGGTACTATCTTCAAGACTTTGATAGTGAGAATGAAAATGCTCAGGATAAAGAAAGCATCCATAAACACAGCCACAAATCTAAAGATAAAATGGATAGATCTTGGTTCAAACCAAAGGATATGAACTATAACAAAAATAAGATCGATCTCAATAAAATTCAGTTTTCGAATAAAAGATTGGTCTCTCCTCAATTGTTTCTTCTGAATATCAATCCAACTATCAACCATCCAAACAACGAAACAAAAATAAATGGCAAATTTTATGTACCGAATAACATTCTAAGCTATTTGAGCTCAGAATCCAAAAATTTGAGTTCCAACTACTTGTATGATCCCACGATTGATAATTACATGACTTTTATTAAATTGGATAGATTTCAGCTAACACTTTATGTTTCAGGAAGTTCTTCATCCTATTTAAATATATCTTGTTTGAATTACAGATCCGAATCAATATCTTCATTGAGTCAGAGCTCAAATCAAACTGATACCTCTCAAAATATTGATTTTGAAATAGTTGAAAATCGGGATGACGATATTAATAATGACAATGCTAATAATAACGAACCATTTAGATTGAGAGTGCCGAGATTAAGCCAACCAAAGACAATAAACTTATCGCATTCGATAAAACAGCTAATAACTCCTCTACAAAATTCAAAAAGTAGACTGAAATATCAATTGGATAAACCTATTAACTCTAAACCCAATAAACAGCAAAGCTTGAACCGCAATAACATAAAAACACTTTTGAATTTCTTTCCCAAAACAATTTATTTGTTGGTAACAACAGACATGGTCATTTTTGTTTTCAATTTAAGAGTCGGTTATCATTCGTCTTCTTTGAATAAAATGTTTACTATTGAGTTAGTTGGTCAATTATCAGCTTCAGAAATCAATTCTAACAATGATCAAGCAAAACAAAATCAATTTCAAAATAATAAGAAAAGTGAAAATAATGAAAATATTGTTAGTGATACCGATAATCGAAGCGATAGAAGTAATGAAAGTGATAATTTTCATTATCAAACAGATGTGCTTAAAACAGAGAATTATTCATTTGCTTACGCTAATTTCAATCCATCAAATACTGATCAGTTTATTGCGATAGACATTAAAGGTAATTGGAAGATATTTGAAATTCGAAAAAATAATTTGGAGACAATTATTTCAAATAATAATTTTTGGTTTGGCTCAGTTTATATGAATAATTTAGATAATGATAGTGAAAACAATAAACAATTTAATTTAAGTTTATCAAATTGGAAAAGGGTTTATTGGAATCCAAACAACGAAAACCAGATTATAATTCTAACTCGGAATTCAATCTATCAAATTGATTTATTTACAAAATATTCTGTCAGTGGTATTTTGGTGAATTTTGAAGACTGGTCTCAATTAAGAGATTTCCAAATTGCTCTGTTTGACAATTCAATTGCGTTTTTGTTAACTTCCAAAGAGTTGATAGTTGTGAAATTTTTAGACAATAATAAAAATGATGAAAAGATTGATAATTCTTCATACATTTTTCGGCCAGCTTTTAAAAGATTGATATCATGGAAACATTTTTTAGACCCTGACGATGTCTCTATTAAGTTATCAATTGCTGACATTAAACAAAATGCAGATTCAGATATGGTTTTTTTATTGACGGTTTATTCTCAGATTCACTCTTTGAATTTTATTTATGAATTTTGCAGAAGTGCATCGACTGATTTATTTCAATTGGTTAATCAACCCTTTTATATCATTTCCAATTTGAACTTAATTGTTCAATCTAGTCAATTAATTGAAGTTTCCAAGTTAAATAGTTCTGAACCACATTACCAGAATATATTAAAAAGAAAATTCAAAAAAAATGGCAAATTTAATTATTTAAAAACACCTAAAAATCCTATTTCAAATGAGTTTATTTTGGATTCGGATGCAGAAATTGATTATGATGATGGAATTTTCAATAATTATGAAAACAATTCCAATGAATTTGTGAATTTGGCTGAAAATTCCAAACATAATTCTGTGTCTGAACTTGTTCAGCACGAAACAGATAGAAATGCAGCTAATGAATACATTTCTGAGATAAACAGCGTTGAGGATCTAAAAAACACAGATACCCATAATAATTCAACTTTATCTCATAAAGATAATGCAAAAGACAACAATATGTTCACATTGGAGCCAGGAAATGATGATGAAAGCACAGATTTATCGGATTCTTCAGACAGTGAATCAAGCAATTCAGAGAGTGATGATGATAGCAATAAGAATGATAGCATTCAAGGTGAATTTCAAAAACCAAACAATTCAAGGAACAACTTTGATAAAAATAGGCCATCCACGAAGCCTACTAAACGATATTTTGCATTGTTTCAAATCTCAAATCAATTGGAAGTCACCAGAACTTTATATTCTACCTCATCAAATTTAATTATATCGAAATATAAAGCTATGCTTAGTTCAAATAACGCTTTTTCCGTGTATAACAATTTTGATTCGGGCATTTTTAAATATAGAGTAGATTCGCCATTTTCTTCAGTTTATAACTCTTCCTTTTGTCACTCTCCTAAATCTGGCACTTCTTTGCCTACTCGGAATATTGATTTATTCAGTGTGAATAGAGCAATTATTTCAAGAGGACATAAAACAGTTCCCTTTTTTAAAGTACTTGGAAAATGCAAAGAAAATAAGAAATTGTATCAAAAGTTGTTTCATCTTGATAAGCCAAATGATGCAAATTATTCGGAATTAGGCGATAGGCTTGGTGATATTATTCTAAATTCAATCAGCCCAAAGAAGGAAAAGCTCGAAATTTTTAAAAATGAAGAGTCAGATCGGGAAACAGATGGCCATATAAACTCCTCTTTTGTCATGGATCAATATGATAATGGCTCGTTTTTGCTTGGAAATCAACTTGCACACATGGACAGTCAGTCAAGACCCAATGGGACGCCATTGAACAGTAATGTTTTGGAAAATAAGAATTACTTCTTTAGCAATATTATTGATTTGTTGATGAGTAATGATGAGTATTCTAGTATTTTTTCGTTTTATGATTTGGGGAAATGGGATTCTGCTATTCAGTTGTTATCTGAAAAAATCAGTTGTGAAAACCTCGAAATTATTAATAATATGGGATTTAATAATATTGTTTTTAATTATTTCATAAGAGAAAATAATTCGTTATTTCAATCCCTTTTTTGTCATCTATCTGATATATGGAATTTTAAAGAGATTCTGAAAACATTTTCAATTTATGACATATATTTTAAAAAGCTTTCAATTGAAATTGGGTTGTCTCTTATAAATGTTGGTAAAGGAAGTGAAAATACTCCTGAGAACGATGAGTATGTTATTATTAAAACAAGTGAACATGAGCAAATAACTCTACCGCCTAAAATAAGAACTTTAGTTGATTTTTGGGATGAGGGCGAAGAAAATAATGATGAGAGTAACGATAATTTCTTTGAGAGCATGCTAAACGATAGATTTTCTGAAACTTATACTAAAACATTACCAAAAATCTCGATTTCTCAATCGACTAATAAAATTCCTTCAAAAGACTTTCAGTTTTCTGAAACACAAATTGAATATCCCAACAATGTATCTCAATCATCGAGATCAAGCCAAGTAAAAACTTCTCAAAGAGGGTTTGCATCTCAAATTGAACGAGGACCATTTGGAGGAGTTAAAAGAAAAAAAAAGAAAAAAAAAGGTGGTTTTGCCTAATTATATATTAAGAGTATTTTAAAATCTAGCTAAATCAACAAATTTGTCAATTCAAAGAAGCAAATGGTATAAATGATATAAAATTAAAAAAGGTAAAAGTAGAAGAGATAGAAGTAGAAAAGGGTCAGAAAATCAGAAGTAAATATATAAAGAAAGATATAAATTAAAACTGTAAATTTTAAAAGGAAGATGATTTATTTTGGAAAAAAAAATCAAAAAAAGGAATAAGACATTACATATATAATAAGAGGACGGAAAATTATAAAACAAGATTTACGATTAGAATTATGATTAAAACTTAAAATAAAAAATTTGAGCTAAAAAAAAATAAATGAAGTGGGTAAAAAATGAAATTAAAAAAGAAAAAAAAATACATGGTTGATGATAGTAAATTGTTTAAAAAATAAAGTGGGTGATTTTCGTTAGGGTCTAAAAATGGTTAAATTCTGTCAAGACTCATCTTCGTTCATTTCGTTCAAAAGCCAGGTTCTCCATAGCTCGCCAGCATCGTTGATAACGTCGTCAATATCAGTGAATGTTTTATCAATGATATTCATTGGAATTGGCTTGGATTTGAAATATTTTCTTGTGTTAATTGTTAGATGTTCATTGCTTTTGGTATGAGTTTTAACTTTTTCTAGGGGGTGTTCTCCATTAAGACTTGTTCTTGAAAGGTTTCTGTTATTCTGAAGATGTTTTAGTCTATGTTTGTGTTTGTGTTTGAGTTTTTTAGTAAGGAATGGGGATGTTTGGTTTAGATATTCTTTGATTTCTGATTCTTCCAATTCCAATAGGACATTTTCTTTTGATTTTAGCATGGATAAACAGATGAAGATTATTTCAGCTTGAGGGTCAATTTGAGAAAAGGGAATCACAGATTCGATATCATCATTTATATTTGAACTCAAGTTGTGTTGAGTATGATTAAGATGATCGATTTTGACACTATCGTTATTATTTTTGTTGTTGTTGTTGTTGTTGTTGTTGTTGTTGTTGTTGTTGTTGTTGTTGTTGTTGTTGTTGTTGTTGTTGTTGTTGTTGTTGGTATCGTTACTAATTGTTGTTGCAGAATTATTGATATTGTTGTTAATCAAAGATAAGTTTGTTAGTAGAGTATTAATTGACGATTTGCGTTGATGGTTTATCTCGTTATCAATTGAATTTGGAAATTGATTTGAGGTAGTTCTTGATAAATTATCGTCATTATCGAAATTATCAAAATCGAAAGACAAATGATCCCACCAAAAGATATCCGGGCCTAATTCTTTTAGTAGTTGGTCATTATTTATAAAGTCATTAAAGGGGTTTAATTTTTTTTTATTTTTAAAATAGTTTGGGGATGAGTTACTGCTTGATTTTGAACTTGAGCAGGAGATTGAAGTCGAATTGGATAAGTTGTTTTTATTTTTGATAATAATGTTATTATTTAGGAGAGAGCAAGAAGGTCTCCAACCAAGAATACAGTCCCAAATTCTAGCTCTATCGAATTTATTGAATAATTTTGCGCCGTACCATTTTAACCACCAAATTATCCAATCATTGTTATTATTTGAGAAATTGTTTGTATCGAAAAAGATATTTTCTTGTTTTAGGTGGTTGGTTAGTTCGGGTAAAGTTGTATTAGCCAAGTATGAGAAAAAGGAGATTCTTTCTTCGATTGAGCCACCTTTGATAGGGAGAGTGGTTAGGGAGTTGATAAAATCTGTGGTTGCATTTGTTGTTGTTTTCAATAGGTTATTGTGGTCGGTGTAATTGTTAGGGTTGTCAAAGAAATCTATGTTTAAAAAGGTATCATCTTCAGGTTCTGGGGAGTGTAGTAAGACTAGAACTATTCTTTCATAAATCTCTGGGAAGGATAGTTGTTTTTTGGGCAAAGATTTTTGTTTATTTGAGGTTGAGGTTGAGTTGATATCTAATCTTTTTAGTATTTTAAGTAAGTCATTATTGAAATAGGTATTATCGTTAATAAAGGAATTTGAATCGTTGTAATCATAATCATTATCATTAGAGTTGTTAGAGTTGCAAGAGTTGTTAGAGGTGTTGGAAGTGTTTGAAATATTTGAGTTGTTGGATGAAAAATATATGTTATTGAATAATTGAAAGTTTGGGAAATAAGAATTAAATTCGTCAAATAGGTTAATGATGCAGCTATTTTCGTTAAGGTTAGGATCATTGAAATAAGTGGTATTTATGTCATAGAATGAAGAGCTAAGAGAAGAGAACAGGGTGAATGAAGTATTCGAGGAGGAGGAGCTTAAAGAGTCTGAGCTATTTTTTGTTAATATGTTGTTGTTATTCGTGACAAGTTTATTAAGAGGGATGTGATTTTTGAAATGTTTCAAGTTGACATTTTTACCTAATAAGACATATTTATTGTTATTGTTATTATTATTATAAAGATCATCATTTAATAGAGGTGGAATCCATTCGGCTAAACCTAGAGCTATCCAAGTCAAACCAGATTCGTATTTGAATATTTTGCCCCATTTTTTAAGAAATTTGACTATTGAGTATTCTAGAGTGTTGAACAAGTTGATTTCTATTTGGGATGCTAGGTTGTTATTGAGAATGTTGTTGTTGTTGTTGTTGTTGTTGTTGTTGTTGTTGTTGTTGTTGTTGTTGTTGTTGTTAAGGTTGTTGTTGCTAGTTTTATTATTGATGGCAGCATTATTTGTTTTCTTTCTTTTGAAATAGGTATTTAAATCGTTTTTAATTCTGTCTAATGGAATGTAGTCATTATCGTTGTCGTTGCCAATTTCAATTTCATTGTCATTAGGGCTAATGTTATTATCTTGGGCAATAATATTATTGCGATGATTGGTATTGTTAGAATCACTATTATTTGGATCATTATTTTGAACACTGTTTGAATCATCATCGTTATCATCATATTCATCGTCGTCTTCATCGTCGTCATCGTCATAGTTGGAGCTGATGTAAGGGTTGAGAACAAAAGGATGATTTTTTAGCAATAAGGGCCAAATTTTGTATCTTAAAAAAGGTGGTAAACCCTTTTGTCTCGCGATTAGAGCCAAGGCCTCGATGTTTTGGTTGTCAATAAACTTGAGAATCAAGTTTATTATGGAGGAGTTTAGATTGGAGTCATCATTTGGGTTGTCCTGTGTAGTTTTGGTGGTGGTGGATTTTGATTTTGATTTTTGATTATTGTAGTTGTTGCTGTAGTTGTTGCTGTAATTGTTGTAAATGGATGAACTCGGAACAAAAGTTTCAGTTGTCATTTTCTCAGAAGCAGGAGCAGAAACAGAGGTGAGCTGGAATTGGAGCTGGCACTGCAGAACAAACAAAGCAAAGTGCTGAGCAATAGACCAGAGGAGAAGCAGACGAACCAAAGAGAGCAGATCAGAGTAAAACAACTCTCAACCATCAAAAACAGGAATTTTTCACTTCACCTTTTTCTGAAAACTGCAATTGTGGAGGAGACGCAAAAAACAGCCGCCGGAGCCCGCTCGTGCGCGGCCATCGCGGAGTAGACACCTGACCGTATCCGGATCTGAACCACGTGAAAACCACGCGACTGTCACACGAGCCCGGCTGCATAGTTGCGTCATGAGTACGTCATGAGTACGTCACAATCACGTGATTATATGACTCAGAGCTGACTCAGCAGCACGTGTCTAAGTTCTTGTTTGTGGCCGCTTCCGTTTTGGGTTTTTGGGAGCACAGAGCTATTTTTGGAGTGGAGGAGTCTTCGATGAGAACTTCGTCTTCAACATGAACAGCAGAAGCAGCAGAAGCAGCAGCAATGGTCGCAGCAGAGGCTCCATTTCAGCTCTCCCCAGCGAGATTGTGCTCAGGGTGCTCTCCCTCCTTGACTCCCACGTCCTCATCACCAAGGTTCTATGCTTGAACTCGTATTTCCACAAGCTAGCTCTTTCCATTCTCTACAACAAGATTTACCTCAACGACTACAAAATATTGAGCTGGAACTCCTCTCTGCACGTCGATCCTCTCTTCTACAATTTTGCCCACTACTCCTACTTGAAAATTGACTACCAGTTGCTTTACTCAGACTGCTTCAATGACAAATTGCCCCCAAGAGACTCAATTGACTCCATTATAAACCAGAAAATCCTCCACCACTCTTCCTTGGATGATAAAGAAAAAATGGTGCTCTACAACTACAAAAGAATATTGAATTTCTTCTCGTCCTTAAAAATCTTCATCTCTACTATCAACAAACACCTCTCCTATTTATCTCTAATCAACACCATCTACTTTGATTGGAATTTTGTCTCCTTGCATGACGATTTTGATGTCTACTTGCTAGATTTGATATTCTCCAAAATATTGATTCCTCTATCAACTCACAACAACAACACATCTCTACTATTCAAAAACTCTATAATTCAAAAGGCTTTTTATGACTACTATAATACAAACTACAATAATGTTACCAAATCTCTCCTAACTCAACAAATCATAGATTCCATTTCAAACAACTTAGAATTGAAATACATCAACGACTACTACATTTGGGACACCAATTTCAGCAGAAACTTTTCTTTTTTCCAAAAATTCCAAAAAAAGTTCCTATCAAACTCTCTTATCATCAAAAATATCGATCTCCATTTTTTCGGCACAAAAAATTTCATATCAAACCTAACCTTCATTGTCAACTCATTAAACCTACTATCAAACAACGACAACTATAACGACTACAACTACAACTACAACTACAACTACAGCTACTACAAAAAAAAAATCATTTTTCAAAATGTCAAATCTCTAAACATCTCAATTGATTTCGATAACCCCCAGGACTTTACAAATAACCCAATCTCAATCAAATTCTTTCAAAACTTTATCGACTTGTCTCTCCTAAAACACCTAACCATAAACCAATGGTGCTACCATTTCAACCAATGCGAATGCATCAAACTATGGATCTCCTTCATAAACACCCTAAAATTCTCCAAAATATTCAACAACTTTAACAACCTACTCCAGCTAAATCTAATCAACTTGCCTCTATCAAACTTTCAAATCTTAAACGATATTTACACCTTCATCTTCTCATTGCCAAATCTAAAACTACTCAAACTAAACTACAAAGATTTCAATGACCAAAACAATCTCCTAATAATAAACAACTACAACTCAAACTATAATTCCCTAATCAACCACCTCAACCTAAACCTAATCTCTCTTTCAAATTTAAATTTATCCTACATCGACCTAACTCTTGATTTTCATAGAATCTTCTTGAAAAACCTATTTACAAATAACTTAAATTTCGATCTAAAGAATCTAAATTTTAAATTCTTTTGCGACTGTCTCCATTGCTCAAATTTCAAAAAAAAATTCTCTCCCTTTTTTGATATCTTTCAACACAATAGAAATTTCTTAAACTACATCTGTACTTTTATAATTGAAATTCTAAATAACCTAAAAAACTCATTCAGATCAAATAAAATGCTAAATCTATCAAACTATTTAGATCATCCAACCCCTTCAACCAATATCAAATACTGCTACTTTAAATTCAACACCACTCACTATATCAAATCTTTCAAAAAAAACCATCTCTTATCGGATTTTTATAACAAATTCGATATAAATCTAATCTTCAAATGCTTATCTCATTATTATAAATTCTTTATAAATAAATTAATTCATTATTTACCAAATTTAAAAATCATCGTACTCGATGATCTACCTTTAATTATCACAAAAAATATTATCAACACCACCACTAATCACACAAATATCGACAATCACTTTCAAAATCACCTTCAAAATCACCTTCAAAATCACTTTGATTACGATTTAATGTTCAATATCTCAAACGATGACGATTGGGTTAATACTAACCATGATAACTTTGACATTCATCAATTTAAAAAAGATACTGATGATCTTTACTCAAATTTTAACACTCAAATTGATCACCAAATTAATGAATAGTATTATCATCTTTTCTTTCCCCTTCTCTTTAATAATATTAAAAACTCATTTTTTCATTCTCGGTTATTCAATTTCACACGTTCATATTCATCTTTCACTTTAATTATAATTTTTATTTCTCTCTCTTTATTTTGGTTGTTTTTGTTATTGCTTTCTTTTCGTTTTTAAGGGATAATTTATATTACAATTATATACGGTATATGGTAGGTTAATATATGTTTCATTCATAACTCGACATATACCTGTACAACTTGTCCATTTTTCTTTATCTTAAATAAATCAATATCTGGACAAAGAAACTAATTTCAATTCAAAAATTTAAGTTAATCCCGAAATTTCTTTATTCAGTTTTGTTTCGGTTCGGATTCTTTTTATGCCTTTTCTGGATCTCTTTCATCATAAAATGGGTTCACTTTAGTTTTAAACCCAATGGACTCTGAATTTCATTATTAAATGGGTCTTTCCTGCAGAACCTTGGTGGTATATAAACCATTTGAAACTACTCCAAAAAAAAAACAATAACAAAATTGGTTTAGATTTTACTTTGAGTAATTTGTCCTTTATTGGTAATGTTTTTTCTATAA
The DNA here is from genome assembly GCF_001661345.1 of Ascoidea rubescens DSM 1968. Taxonomy (NCBI): domain Eukaryota; kingdom Fungi; phylum Ascomycota; class Saccharomycetes; order Ascoideales; family Ascoideaceae; genus Ascoidea; species Ascoidea rubescens. The sequence goes on from NW_017962917.1 coordinate 1,020,247, forward strand.
AAAGAAAAACCTAAAGATATTAGAAAATTTATTGAAAGTATTAAAATACATATGTGTATTGGTGGAAAAATAACAATTAGTAAAATATTTGATCATTAAAAGAGAAAAATCAGAATAACCTTATAATAAATAAGATAACTTAACAAATAAAAAAACAAAAACAAACGGAAATAACCATTAAAGGTTTGTCTAAGCCTTCTTACTGAAAGCAGTAACAGTTCTTCTCTTGAGATTTCGAGCAAATTTGTGAACTTTTTGAGTAATAATGTCTTCATCAGTTCTGTCGACATGTTGCTTTTCATCATCAACTTTTTCATTGGCAACACTATCAGTTAATGGTGGATCTCTAAGGAAGAAAGCAGCAAAAATCATTGGAACACAAAAAATTACAGCAACTAAATTTAATTTCAATTGAACATCACGATAAGCTAAAACAACCTGTTGTCTTTCAACAGTTTCCCAGGTATAGGTCACGATAAAGGTAAATGGAGAAGAATAAGCAGCTTCAGCCAAATCATTGTCAGCAAGATGGTAAACTAGTCTATCATGTAAATTCAAAGTCCAGATAGCACCACTAATAGCAGCACCAACAGCAGCACCAATTCTATATGTGGTATAAATCAAAGAAGTTACATTGGCCATGTTGTCATGACTAACAACACTTTGAGCTGAGACATTGATTGGATAGGAAAAGAAACAAGTGCCCAAACCCCAAACACATAAGGCACCAATGATACCAGAATGAGCATCTTCACCACCTCTGAAATGCAATAAAAGACCCATTGCTAACATCCAAAGACAACAACCGGTGATGATGAAACCCTTTAATTTCTTGACTTTGACAACAACAAGACTGAAGAATGGAGCAGCAACAACAGAAACAAAAGAAGAAGTTAACACAATTCTGGTGGCAGATTTCACAGATTCGTGGACTGCAACAACAAGGACAGTGTAAAGATAATCAGCAGCCAAGTAGAAGATGAAATCCAAAAGGAAAGAAATAAGCAAAGCAGACCAGATACCACGATCTTTAACTAATTCGAAAGGAGCAATTGGAAATTTGGCATATCTAAATTCATAAAAACAGAAAACAGGAAGCAAGACACCACCAAAGACAAATGGAATAATGATTTTATATGAGTTCCATTTGTCCGCAATACCTTCAGCAATTGTTAAGGGAACCAAGAGACAACCCAACATAGCAGTCATTAGCACAAGACCTATCAAGTCTAATTTCCAGAACAAATAAACAAATGCTTTTTTATAACCATGGTGTTGAAACAAAGTCTTTTGTTGATTAACCAATTTCCATTCTTCAGTTTTGGAAGCTTTATAATACATATGAAGGAAGCAACAAATTAAGGGAATACAGGCCAATGGAAAGACGTAAGCCCATAAGGCAATACCCCTTTGCCAGTTTTCTCCACCAATGGCAGAGGTAACATCACCAGAAATCCAAGTGTTGATTATAAAGGGATAAGTAGGAATAAATTGGAAAAATAATCTCCACTTTAATGAAGAAAAATCGGATAAAATTAATAACAAAACTAATATAACACCGACATAACCAATATAGTACAAGATGGTACCTCCAGCATATCTTTGAACATCATAAGCTTGAGACTGGATGATGGTACCCATAGAATAAAAGACAATAGAGACCAAGAACAACTGGAATCTACCAAAGACATCACTTAATCTTGCGTAAATAGGTTGAGAGGCAGCAGCAATAACAGCTTGGATAACATTGACAGTAGCTAAAAGAGAATGAGCAGAGTAAGAGGAAGTGGCATAGGCAGTAAAGACATATCTTGTGTTACTGTCTAACCCATAACCATAACCAACCAAAAAGGCAGAGAATAAAAGTACAGCTTTATGATAGACTGTGTTATATTGGGCAGCTAGGATTTCTGATTTTTGGATTGTTAAAGATTTTGATTTTTTGAAAGCATTTTCAATTTGAGTTGAAGAGTTGTTTTCAAGATCATGATGGTTTTTTGAAGAGACAGAAGCTGAGTCTTTTCCAAAGACTGGTTGGTTGAGCTCTTCTAATGGTGGAGTCGCAGGCATATTAAACTAGAATAACTTGATGAGAATTTAATATGGAAGAGTTGATATTTTTACAGGAAAATCAGTTTTGATTTACCGATTTTAATTGTAATCTCAATTCAAGTGTTTATTTTGAATTAATGTGAATGTGGTGATGATTAGTTAAAAATTTCGCAATACAATAAAGCAGAAGAAAAAAAAAATAGATTGGACGAGTGAAAGCAGGGAGAGAAAATTGAGTCTTATATTTTACAAAACATTACAAGATTTCAAGGAAAGAAAAATAGAGGATATTGATCAACAAAATTTAATCAAAAAAATTTAATCAAAACAATCTATAGATTTTTGTTTTTTGCACTTTTTTTGTCTTTTTTTTATTTTTTGTAATTTAAATTATGAAAAAGAAAAGCACAAAGCAAGAAAGCAAGAAAGCAAGAGCAAAATAAATTCCAAAGAGCAAAAGTTAGGTTCAATTAATATAAAAGGATAAAATAATTAAAACTAAAAGTGTGAGTTTATAATTTAAAGTATAAATCAGTTTAGAACGTAATCAAATGGTAGGGTATATGACTTGAAATGAAAGAAAATGAAAGAAAAAATGAAAGAAAAAATGTAATTATGAACTACAATTGGAAATTATCCGTTAATTAATATTTATATATCAAATTAAGTAAATTAAAGTAAAATAAGCAAAAACAAAAGCAAAATTTAGAAATTTTAGAATTTCAAAAAAAAAAAAGGATGAAAATCACTAACATTTAATAGAAAATTGAATTGCTGAATTGATTTGTTTCTTTTAATTTGAGAGGAAAAAGCAAAAAAAATATAAACGTAAGAAGAGGAAATTGAATAGTGGAAATTTGAATCATTAGTATTGATTAAGACTTTGTTAAAAGTTAATAAAAATTTAGTTAAATGTAGGTGTGAAAACGAGATTTTTTCTCTTGGAACAAATAAATGGTTAAGTTTACGATAAATCCTTAGCAAAGAAAGAAATTGGAAGAGAGAAATTTAAAGTTTGATAAATAAAACAGTTGATGAATCAGAAACAAAACCGAGTGAAAATGAAAAGTAAAGAGAGAAAAAAGAGCATTGGCAAGAGGATTAATTTCACGTAATAAGAATTATAAATAATTTAGGTTTTTGAAAGTCCTGGTCAGCAAATAGCAAATGGAAAATAACAATATATAGATAATATAATTGCAAAGAATTAGAGTACTGGAAGTAAGACAAACTGGTTGCGGATTTTTTAGATTAAAATTAAAACCAGGTTTCCAACATCTAGATGAAACAGAACAGATTAAGAAATAGAGAAATTCTGTTGAAATATTGAGGTGAATGAGTTGAAAATAGTGAAATAGCGTAAATTTGAAATAGGCGGGATAAGACTGGAATAACACTAATAATATTTGCGACATTATTAAAGTTTTATGATTTAAGAAAAGATAATCCACTTGATCGATATTTTTACAAAGTTTAAAACGTATGAAAATAAGGAACTGAGATTAACAACAAATGTAAGTGGTTTCCCACCATTTTATTTTCTGGTTGACCATTTCCATTGATTTAGATGATCAAGAGCAACTTTAGTTTCTCAATTAGAGCAGCTTGTTGGTGATAAAAAAACAAGACTAATCAAAGTGATTAGGCTTAATGATAAAACACCCTCGCCAAGGACTAGTAATTTTCACAAAGACAAGAATGTGGGCCAGTCTAAGTGAATATAATAAATCTAAAAGAGCGAAGATGGGAAGGGCCTCCTACGTCCATGATGCTAGGTGCAAATAGAGGATCTAACTGGCGAAGCACTTGTGTACTACCAGAGCATGAGATTACAAGACAGTCTGGCTCTGAAGTCGTTCTCCTTCTGCTTCTCGTTCTACTTCTGATCGTGATCCAGATATTCTGGCTCAGGTCTGGGTACTAATGGAGGTGTTTTATCAATTCCATCTCCCCAGCCCCAAAAGCGGTCCTGAGATCCTGCATATTGGGGCGTATTGGGACGTGGCATGGGGGTGATACTTAAACTTATTTTGACAGATCAAAGGGCACCACTCCTGCAGAGCAAAACCTTGGCCTTCCAGAAGCTCGAGCTCGCGTCTCAGCGCTCTAATCCGGACGCTTTTCCAAAGTACGAACTTAAACAGTACAAACAAGCTTAATACGAGGTTTTTGAATAGTGTCTGCTTGGCCATTATCTATGTAACTAATCCGGTGGATTTGACAGAATCAGAACTGTGGCTTTCGACATTTACTTGTTGCGTGATTGGGCCTTCTAGCCCCCTCGATTTGCCTTTCTCTTTTACTCCAAGTCAAATGCTCAAACCAATTTGACTGGGGCTAATCGGCGTGAAAATGTTTGCAATCATGAATCTGTTCATTTTTCAATTGGCTTGGCTTGTAGACGGAAGCCTCGCTTGACGTGGAATTATAGCTGCCTTTGGCCTAGTGTTTTTTGGCCTCAGAACCCCACAGCTGGAAACTAAACGAACGGGTCATCGATGCAGGTACAAAAATACTCAGAGGTCGCAGCTGGAAACCGCAGACACATCCGGCTTCCGTGCAGCCGCGCGCACGGATCATTGCACAACCACGTGCAGAGAACCACGGTGGACCGGATGTGTGCGCGGAGTGACTCGGATTTCCGTCCGAACAAAACTCAGCTGGAAACAGTTTGGGAGTTGCCTTTAATCGCTAAAGAGTTGGAGCTGCTAATATCGTTAAGATCGTTGGTACTGATACTGATATCGTCAAGTCTGTTCTTGCAATCAATAGACTGTGTCCTGCGACCACCCCTATCTACACTGGTTTTATTGTTCTGTTTCTATCCCTTCTTTGTCTTCAGAGATGCCCCCTTCTACGTTGTCTGCTTCTTCTGCTGCCTCGAGTAACTCTTTGACACCAACAGCTTCAAATCCACCTTCAAACTCGAATCCAAAACAAAACTACAAATTAAAATATGCCAGAAATCTAAACCCAATCAATTCAACTGCTGCAGATAACATCACTGCCACATCTGCAGATAATGCCCCCAGCGACAACATCGATATCGATAACAATACTAACAATCTTACCATTAATACAAAACCAACCCTTTCTTCTGATGACTCTCCCAATAATAATCCCAACATCAATAACGACCCAAACACAAATACAAACACAAACTCATCAGACCCAAATAATACAAAAACTAACACAACCATTAATGCTAATATTAACGAAAACTCTAATGATAATAATAATGACAATAATAATAGTAACAATAATAACAATAACGACAATTCTAATGATAACAACAACAGCAACTCTAATCAAATTAACGATTCAATTGGTTTTATCAATTTCATTAATTTTAACCAAGATGGCTCTTGTTGCTCAATTGGTACCAAATCTGGCTACAAAATCTTTAGCTGCTCGCCATTTGGTAAATGCTACACAAAAAAAATCGGTGCAATTGGTATAATTGAAATGCTCTTCTCTTCTTCTCTACTAGCCATTGTCGGTTTAGGCGACCAGCCAAACATGTCTCCACGTCGTTTAAAACTAATTAACACCAAAAAAAATCTAATCATTTGTGAACTAACCTTTCCAACAACAATCCTATCTGTAAAATTAAACAAACTAAGACTAATCGTTCTCTTGGAAGACCAAATTTACGTCTACAATATAACAAACATGAAACTATTGCATATCATAGACATCCCACCAAACCCAAATGGCATCATAGCTTTGAGTCCTTCAATTCAAAACAACTATCTAGCCTATCCATCTCCCCCAAGAACCTTATCTTCAACTAATCCACTAGGATCAAACAACATCATGAATAATCAAAACAATCACAACAATCTATCAAATTCCATCCTACTAAACCACAATCTAAACAATAACCTAAATAACAGCATCAACAATAACAATAATGACTCGAATAATTCAAACCAAAAAGACTTGAAAGATTCAAACACAAGAACTGGCGATGTAACAATATTCGACACAAAGACTTTACAACCAATCTGTGTCATTGAAGCTCACAAGGCTTCTCTAGCAACAATAACCTTATCATCTGATGGTTTGTTACTAGCCACTGCTTCCGATAAAGGCACCATCGTTCGTGTCTTTTCAATTGAAACTGGCGAAAAACTATACCAATTCAGAAGAGGCACTTATGGTACAACCATTTACTCTTTGAGCTTCAGCAATGATAATAAATTTTTAACCGCAAGTTCCGCAACAGAGACTGTCCATATTTTCAGACTAGGCCAAGAAGAATTAAACAACACAAAATATCTATCAAATGATTACTCTTCTCCTGCAAACCTATCTAATAATGTATCAATCAACTCAATTAATTCAATTAATTCAATTAGTTCAACCAAATCAAATAGCACCTCAAATTCAATAAATTCTTCATATTCAAAACAAAACAATTCTCATAATCACACTGATAATGACAACGAATCTAATGACCCAAATATAAATAATAATACCCACGATAATATTGATGATCATCTCTATACAAATGGCGACTCTAATATAAAATCTAAAAACATCACTGCTAACGATATGAACGATAACGATAACCAAAATAATGACAACAATGATCAAAATAACCTTGATCTGCCAAGACGTTCATCTGTATCCTCATATGGCTCCTTGGGTTCAATCGATGTCATTGAAAGCTCAAACGATTTGGATTCTTTAAATCCAACAGCAATGGCCAATATCAACCCCTCAAATAATACCCAGATCCTTAAATCTACAAAACCAATAATTGACTCATCAAGAAGAACTGTTGGTAGAATAATCCGTCAATCTTCTCAATCTTTAGGTAGAAAAGCTGCTGAAAAAATGGGTATATATTTACCAAGAAGAGTGAAATCAGTCCTAAAGCCAACCAGACATTTTGCTTCATTGAAATTGCCTGCTTCAAATGGCACTAAAAGTGTCGTGGCGATTGGCAAAGAAATCTCAAAAAATATCATATTAAGCAACTTTCTAATTAACCCAGCTAATGGTCAAGCAAATGGTAATGCCCCAAATTTAAATAATACAATCAATAGCACTAACACTAAAAATCCTTCTAATGATTCAAGTTTAGCTTTAAATTCAAGTGAATCCAAAATAGTCGATTTATTACATGTTATGGTTATTACGAGTGAAGGCATATTTTACAATTATGGATTAGATCCTAAAAGAGGCGGAGATTGTATACTATTGAACCAATATAGCTTGATAAGTGCAGGTAATAGTGAAAGAAAATAATTTAAATTAAAATTAGATAGCAAGTTGGAAATAGGAAGTCTGATACTCAGTTTTAAAATTTAACTCCTATTTGAGTGCTCATTATTACCTCTCATAGTTCATTGATCATTTTTACTATTTTCTATTTTTTTTTCTTTTTATTTACTTTTTGTGAATCACTTATAAACTTTTATTGATTTTTTATTTTTCGGATATAACTATCAATGTCTTTTTAATTTTTTAGCTGTTAGTGTCTGAGATTTATATTTTAATTTTTCAACTTATTTATTTATTTATTTATTTATTTATTTATTTATTTATTTATTTATTATTTATTATTGTATCAATTTCTATCTAATTAAGTATATTATAATAAAAATATTTGCATATTGTATTTAAATGATGAATATTTAAAATCTATTTATTAAAAAAAATTAGTTTAAAGAATTAAAAAGGGGTTGTAAAAAAAAAAAAAAGGAAGATAATAAATTAATAAATCATTAAATACATTAAATGCTGAATAAAAAATAACTAAAAATGGAACAAAATAAGAGAATCTTTAGTATATTTCTTTTTCATGTTCTATTAATTTATAGGAAAACTTCAATATTCAATTCAACAGATGAAACAGCAAATGGAAGGTTAAAATTTTTGGAAACATTAGGATGGATAACACCGATTTCACCAATACATTTAGCTTCGGATTTATCATCTCTCCAGAAGACTTTAGCACCTCTTCCTGGAAAAAAGACTTTATCATCGTCATTGCCTTCAATCCAGTAACCTCTGGAAGTAGTGTCTTGATCAGGGTTTTCAATCCAGGGAGATCTCATAGTTTCCATGATTTTATCTAACAAACCTTGGATAATTTCAAAACCAGAGTTTTTGCCAGCATAGATGGCACACCAATTTCTTTGATTTAAAGCTCTTCTTTCTAGCTTATCATTTTTTAATACAATATCCCCAACTTCAAAAATTTTAATGGGCAAAGAGTGTTTTTGGTTTTCTCTTGTTGTCTTCAATAAACCAGGCAATAAGGATGTTCTTACGACTTGATATTCAAATGTTTTTGGATTTGCTAATTTGACAGCCAAATCGTTATTATCGACTCTGTTTAAAAATTTGAAATTTTCATCATGAGAACATAAAGTCAATGGCATAACTTCTGACCATGAAGATTGAGAATTTGCAATTCTAATAATATCAGTTACTTTTGATATTGGTAACAAACTTCCAGTGATTGCAACTGAATTCAATTCTGTATCAGCTTTCCTGCTTTTGATTAAATTATTATAACCGTAAGCAATACCAACATCTTCCATAATATCACATTGATGTAAGATATCAGGTCTTGTGATTGGGATTTTAACATTGATAATGTTTGGGTCAGAGGAAGATTGTTCCCCAGATAAGGACATTTTAATTAGTAATTGGCAAATTTGATCAGATGTTAAATTCAAACCAAGGCAACGATTCACATAGTCAATTTCACAAGGCATTTCTCTTATTGATAGATTTGGGGTGATTCTTGATTGGTTATTATGGTTTGAGATTATTTGAATTTGTTCAACTTGAAATGGGTTAGATTCAGAATATCTCGAGAACATTGCAATCAATTGATTTAAGACGATTTCGATTTTGGTTTTGTCGGTACCAGTTAATTCAATAAAGACGTTTTTGGTATCTAAGGTGATTTTGGATAGATTCGAATTAATAATTGGTGGCAATGAGGCTATATTATCCCTAGAATCCAATATGAGAGGAAATTTATCTGAATTTTCAATAATGTGTAAGAATTTGCCTAAATTTTTGTCCTTTTGATAAAATTCAATGAAGCTTTCACCATTGACAACTTGCGATTGGTTCAAAGGTATGAAACTGATATCAATTGGTTTGGAAGCTCTGTAGTGAAAATTTGGTAATAATTTATCAAGATCATGAGTACCAATTGCTACTAAAGTTCTATTTCGACATAAATTTGAGTGCAATTTGTCTTGTAAAGTGATGAAGGAATCATAAATCTTCTGGGTAAATTTGATGTTTCTTAAAATTGCAGCAGCAGCATATGGACGAATGGATTGAGTTGATTCATCAATTGTGAGAGTGAAATTAGGTTTATCCAATAAATAAGAGTAGGTTGGAGTGGACTTTTGATGTAAAAACTCGTTTAAGGACTGAGCGATTCCCTCAATACACAACAAATCGTATCTGTTAGCAGGAATATCAATCTTCAATTGAGGTTTTTCGCCTGGCAAACAATCATTGGTTGTATCTTCGTCCAACTCAATACCAAATTCAAAACACAAGTCGTCAAACTCCTGGGTGGTGAACTCTCTGCCCAACAGTTCAAAGAGGTCAGCTTTATCAACAGCAACAGTAGGCATATCCAATTAAGTAGAACAAAGAATAGGAAACAAAGAATAGGAAACACAGATAAGCACTGAATCAGGTTGTTTATCGTTGTTTATCGTTGTTTATCGTTGTTTATCGTTGGCTATCGTTGTTATTATTTGTCATTATCACTGATAAATTAAAATTTTTACGCTGCAAGTGAAAAATCTCACTAACCGGACGCTCTGACTCACCGGCCACTTTGTGCTAACCGGACAACAGTCACCTGACGTCAAACATGCCCGGGCCATGTCGGACGTGCTGTTTTGGGCTGCTCCGCGCTTCCCGCGCTTAACTACGGAGTTGATTATGAATACGTAAAGCGAAAAGTCTGGCGATGGTGGAGGAGACTCAGCAGCAATGATTTGCACGATTATCGGTGAGTGATAGGCTATCTCGTTTCGTCAGAAGACATTGGGTTGGTTTTATTGCAGTGAACAATGAGAGCTTTTGGCAGATTGATAGCATTGCTAGTGATGTTCAATTTAGTATTGGTGTCCTTGGTTAATGGTCAAGAGACTGACTTGTACAAGGTGCTCGATGTTCCAAGAGACGCCTCTGATAAGGACATCAAGAAGGCCTACAGGGTGTTGAGCAAGAAATACCATCCAGACAAGAATCCCAACGACGAGCTGTCTCACCAGAAATTCATTGAAATCGGTGAAGCCTACGAGATCCTCAGCGATAGCGAGAAAAGGCAGGTTTACGATAACTATGGCTATGAAGCTGTCAAAAATGGGCAGAATCCAAACCAGCAACAGCAGCAACACGATCCCTTTGATTTCTTTCAGCATATGTTTGGTGGCAACAGAGGTAATCAAAAAAATGTTAGAAAACAAAAGGGCCAGAACATTCAAGTTAACATCGAATTAACCTTGAATGAGTACTACAATGGTGATTTGAAAGAATACCAAATTAATTTAAAGACAGTTTGTGATCATTGCCATGGCACTGCTTCGGAGGATGGTAAAGAACATAAATGCAACGAGTGTAATGGCTCGGGCCTAAAGGTTATTAAAAGACAATTAGGTCCAGGAATGTTTCAAACTTTTCAAACCACTTGTCCAAAATGTCAAGGAAAGGGCAAATTAATTAAAAACTATTGCAAAAAATGTAATGGCCAGGGTATAATTGATTCAACAAAATCCTTCAATATTCATGTTTCTCCCGGTGTTGATAGACATCATGTTCAAGTCTTTGAAAATCAAGCTAATCAATACCCGGATAAAAATATTATTCCTGGTGACCTATTGTTTCAATTTAATGAAAACTATTCTAAAAATAACCTAGGTTATAGAAGAAGAGGCAATAACCTATTCAGAACTGAATATCTATCTCTCAAAGAAGCATTATTGGGTAATTGGAAAAGACAGCTCGATTTCTTCAATAAAGATGAACCTGTTCATATAAAAAGAATTAAAAATCAAATTGTTACAAATGATGAGATTGAAATCATTAAAAATAAAGGTATGCCAATACCGGAATCTGATGATCAATTTGGTGATTTATATATTCAATATAAAATTATAATGCCTGTTGGTTTAAAAAATCCACATGATGAGTTTTAATTTTGTTAAATAAATAATAAATAATAGTAAGTAATAGTAAGTAATAATAAATAATAATAAATAACAGATAACTAAATAGATAAATTAAAAAAAAATTAAAAATTTAAAAAATCAAGTAAAATTTATAAGTAAGTAAAGTAAAGTGAGGTACTAGTAATATTTCAATTTTTTATCAGAATTGTACAAAGGATTAATAAAATTTTATAAACAGAAAATGGTAATAAGAAAATAGTAATAAGTAAATGGGTAAAACAAAATGAATTAATCAAAGGAATTAACTAACAAATAATCAAGTAGTTAAGAATAGGTCAAAAGAATAAAAAAACAAGTAAATAAGTAAATAAGTAAATAAGTAGATAAGTAAATAAGTAAATCAATTATGAAAAAAGGGCATAATATTACTTTTCTTAAAAATAAAACAAAAAATAAAAATCAATGATAAAGGTAAAGAATAAGACAAAATAGTTGGGGAATAAGTAATATAAAAGGGTAAAAGGGAAAAAAGTGAATAAAAAGTAAAAAAACAAAAAGAGGAAAATAAGGAAATAGAGGAAATAGAGGAAAAAGAGGAAAGAGGAAAGAGGAAAGAGGAAAAAGTCAAAAGTATAAATAAATATAAAATATAAGAAAATTTTATAAATGATTATAAAATATAAAATATAAAAAAATAAAAAATTAACAATAGAACATCAGGGTATAACAGCTCTATATAAAAAAAGTTATAAAACTGATTTTAAAATTCACCTAAAAATTCCAAAAAAAAAATATTCTAAAACTTATTCATTTTTAAAGTCTAAAAAGCTTGAAAACAAAAAGATATTTGATAAAAAATAACAAATAAAATTGTTTGATGTTATTGATATTTGATTCTGGGTATCTTTTTTTTTTCTTCTTGGTTGTTGATTGGTTGTTGATTTTGGAATGAATTTCTTTTAAACACATTTTAGTCTAGCTAGAATGACTGTTCTTTCCTTTTCTTTTTTTTTTTGATCAATTTTCTTTATATTTTCTTAAAATTAGTTTTAAATTCATTGAATTTTTTTCTTTGCCCATTTGGCTGTATTTCTAGTAGTCACACTAAAAGATTGATTAAGTTTAACTTGTCTGAGGAATGTTGCAACCCATGGTGATCTCAAGGCTTGTTGAATTTGGTTATCCTTTGAAAATATTTCGGCTAAATCTCCAATCAAACCACAGGCAGCTCTACAAACGGTGTCAGAACTTGAAAAGTTGAAATCTGTTGGAATTGAAACCAAAAATTGGAAGATTATGTCAACATATGGTCGAAGATATTGTGGCTGTTTTTCTAGACCAGCAACCACGCCGACATAAGCATCTAAAACCGCTTCTTTGACGTCAATAATGTATTCCAAAGTTTCTACAGAAGAGTCTTCTGGTTGTAAATTTTGAGCTGCAGAGCAGATTTTCATGACAACATCCAAGTATGGTTGAAAAGCTTCTCCAATTGATGTAGCGATATCACCAAAGCACGATAAGATGGCCGGTCTTAGTTCCCTTCTTATATCAGGATTTGAAAGATTATTACCTAGTGTGTTCATTAAACCGTTGCAGTAAGGAATAATTTGGTCACCTAATGATCTTGAGATATCCGCTACTAGACCGACAGCAGTATTACAGATTTGAGACTCTGTATTTTCTAGAGCATTGTTTAAAAAGGGCAAGAATGAGTCCATGTATTTAATAAATTCGCTTTCCACAGCTGAGGCAGTTGTGCTGATGGCAATGAACACGTCTTCTTCGATTAGAGAATTTCTTTGATTTTGTTGGATTGATAATAATTTCAAGAACATTTCCATGAGACTATCAGATACAGATAAAACGTCTTTGCCTGCTCTTCTAATGACGTTTGATAGTAAACTTAGGATGTTGGATTGTAATTCTTGTAAATTTGACAAATCGTTTAGCGATAATTTATCCGGTTGTTGAGACATTTCGATTGTGATGTTTAGTCTGTTAAGAGCTTCACTTGCGATTGAGTTGACGAGAGGCATGACATCCTTTGAGGAGAATAATACTAGAGCACTTAGAGCTTCGTAGGCGGAAGCTCTTGAAGTGTATTCGTTATCACCTCTGCCAGAGACTTGTAGTAATACAGGCACTAAGGAGGAGTAGTATTTTGACATTGGAGTTGATTCTGTGTTTGAAGAATCTTGGTTTAGTTGTTCGATTAGATTCATTAGAGTCCAGCAGCAGTTTCTAGAGACCTTTGGGTGAACTTGTAGGCCCTTTACAATGGCATTTATAACACTTGGTAGATGTTGTTCGGTATCGATAGCGTCGATGACTAAATCGGCTATTCTACCTAGACACCAGGCTACGGTTTCTTTGACTTGCAAGTTTTCATCATCAATTAGTTCCAATATGGAGTTCAAGGCTTGGGCAATTAGGAATTTCAATTGGCTGTGGTCGGGGCCATCTAGAATTGAGCCAAATGCCATTACGGAGGCTTCTCTAGATCTCCATTCTGTGCTGTTGATGTTTCTTTCGACAAAGTCCAAGGTTGGTTTAACAACAGGAGTGCCACAATTTTGAGCGAATAGTTGCAAACAAGCACCAGCAGCCATTGAGATGTTCCATGTATCGTCATCTAGATCATCGTTTTGTTTTTTCAAGAGGGATAATAGAGTTGGTAGGACGTCTTCTATTGCGATTAAGGAGAAGTTGTAGGAGGTAAAGTCTGGGTTGTCATCGGGGATTAGGGAGGAGGAGTTGCTGTTGTTGAAGTCTTCTCTTCTGTAGGAGATTTCTAGTTCTTCTTCGCAAACTGTTGACCAAAACTCGACGGCCATGCAGGAGACCTTTTCATCAGTGTTTTGCATTCCTGAAATGGTTAAAGAATAGAGGGCTCTTTCCATGTATAAGGGCATGAATTTGTAGTAGAGGGACATGATTTTAGCGAGGGCACCAAAGGCAGCAGCTTGGAGGTCGACGTCGGAAGCTTGAGTTGCTTCACAGACGACTTGCATGATATAATTACGCTCGCCTTCTTTTTGGAAGTTTGATTGAATGAATTCTAGGGAGTCGACGAGGGCGTTTATGGCGGTTAATCTAACGATTTTTGAGTTTTTTTCAGAGGACTGAGCACCTTGTATGATGGCGATGAGGAAGTCGTTTGCTCTTGAGACGATGCCTGCGTTGTTGGGATCAGCACTTTCGCAAATGTAGCCTATTGTGAGTAGATTTGATCTTTTGATGTGGTCTGGGACTTCGGGTTTTGTGTTTTCGATGAGGGAGTTGATGAGTTCAGGCCAGTCGTTTCTGGAGAGGTCGATTTCAGCTATTGCAGCGACTAATTGGGCAGCAGAGTTTGCTACTCTGTCGTCGCTGGAGAGGAGGTTTTTGAGGGAGTTTGCTTTGATTTGGTTTTTGAAGTTGTTGTCCAAGTTGATCCATCTTTCAGAGTAGATTTTGTGTTGTTTTGGGTCTTTTGAGATTAATTGGTTTTTTAGGGCGAGAGAGGCTAGCATTCGAACCTCAGTTTTTTTTGATTCATTGTTCAAGGCTTCAGACAAGAGAGAGAGATAGAGGGGGAAGTTTTCCTTTGCAGCATTTTCTAGTTGTTGTTCAGCTTGGAATCTCTCTTGAGGGTTTGGATTTAGGATAGCATTTTCAAGTACCTGACCGATATCCATTTTGAATAAGTGAATAGGTAAATACGAAGATTAATTTAGTTGATTATTTAGTTGATTATTTAGTTGATTATTTAGTTGATTATTTAGTTGATTAGTTATTTAATTATTTGGTTAATTAAGAGGATAGGTTCTCTCTTTGTTTATTGTTTATTGTTTATTAAAAGAAAAAAATATTTTTTTATTTTTTTATTTTTTTATTTTTTTATTTTTTTGTTTTGTTTGTTTTGTTTGTTTTGTTTGTTTTGTTTGTTTTGTTTGTTTTGTTTTGTTTTTTGTTTTTAATATTTCTAATTGAAGAGATATAAGGAGATGTAATTGCAGTTGTATATTTAAGATTGAAAATAATTAAGATAATGAATATATATATCGACGAGAATCAATGGGAATTGGGTGGCAGATAGCAGACAAAAGAAGCAGACTGTCAGAGAAAGAAAGAAATAGCAGCAGTGTGAGTCTGAGATCTGAGAGTCTGAGAGTCTGAGAGTCTGAAGGTAAGAGAGTAGGAGAGTAAGAGTAAGAGTAAGAGAGTGAGAGTAAGAGAGTAAGAGAGTATGTGTGTGTTTGAGAGAGAGAAAAAAAAGAGTTTAGGGTTAACAATTGGCTGAAAAATCTGGGAAAGTTCGTTGAATAGTGATAAGATGGAGGAAATTCAGAAGATGGGCCAGATATATATAGTGATTCGTGAAGAAAGAGCTGGAGAAGACACTGGAGGAAGTGCTGAAGAAGGTGCTGGAGATGGATAAGATACGAGAGTCCTTCAGTTGCAAGAAAAGAAAAGGAAAAAGGTAAGTAAATAAACAGACGCAAGTAAAGAAAACAGTCGCAGACCACGAACAGAAAACTCTCGTTGCTGTGAAACACCAGAAAACACCAGAAAAAGCACTTCTAAAACACCGCTGGCGCACGTGCAGCAGCTCCCGGCCCGCAGCGGCAGCGGAAGCACAAGCACCACACTAGGGGTCTGCAAAAATTTTAGACCTCTGCAGAGGTGGCGAGAGCGGGGTCTGCAGCAGCCGAAACGCACGACGTAGCCGCATTCGATTTCGGCAGGTGTGTGCACGTGGCGGAATACAACACCTCCAGCACCGGGATGGTTACTGGGGTCTGGCCGGGGGTCTAGGCTTGTTTGCAACACAAGAACGTGAAAGAGCAATCCAACAGCACAAACAGCACAAACAGCACACTCCAACACAGTCAATGAGACGTCTGGTGATTGTTTTTCTCTTGCTTCTCCTCCTTCCTTTTGCCTCTGCCCACTCGGGCCACGCCGGTGCTGAAGACACTCCCACACAGCTCTTTGAAAAGTGTCCTCCAGACTTGAGCTGGCAGCAATGGCATATGATCCAGGAACACAACATCCAGGACTTTGACCCTGAGTCCTTCTTTCATTTGCACGTTTCCTCCGACAAATCGCATCTCCTTGAGAAGGACATTCTCAACATGTATGGCTTGCTTCGGGACAAGGTCGTTGGAAAGGGCGATGGAATGGGCAAACACGACGATTCTGAGGGAATCTCCGAAGACGAAAAACATCTCATTCTAACCAAGGTTCTTAACTTGATCGATCTCAATAATGACAGGAAAATCTCATTCAATGAATGGTTGAATTTTATCAACAACAATGGCAATTTACCCGATTTTGGCGTTGGTCCAGGCCATCACTCTGATGACTTTGAATACGAATATGAAGTCCATCACTGGAACAAATACCACCAAGATGACGATCCCGATGTCAAAATCCTACACAAGGAAGACATTGAACATGAACTACTCCACCACGAACACGATATCGACCATGCCTATACAGAACAAGATACTCAAAACCTCAATATCGACTCAAAAGACCCTCCCGATAACGA
The DNA here is from genome assembly GCF_001661345.1 of Ascoidea rubescens DSM 1968. Lineage (NCBI taxonomy): Eukaryota > Fungi > Ascomycota > Saccharomycetes > Ascoideales > Ascoideaceae > Ascoidea > Ascoidea rubescens. The sequence continues at coordinate 1,037,005 of NW_017962917.1, forward strand.
TATCAATAACAATACTCCCAAACATAAGGTCATCAAAATCAACGACAGCTATTTAAACACCTTAATCAATCTATATAACATCCCTACAAAATATCTCTTTTAAAAGTTTATGCATCTTTATCTTCAGGTCCTCTTTAGTCTTCTTGTCTTTAATTCTAGTACTATTGATTATTATAATTAATGTCTACGCTCTACTATATTATAATATCAAATTATTATAGTAATAACTATTATAATAACATCAATTATAATAAACAATTCTATCTCATTCACAGTCCTATATACTCATGCTTTTTAATTAACTTTTCCATGGTTATATAGAAACTGCCAAATAACGCACGTCCAGCATTCGCAGAACACCCCTTCTGCATACTATGCAGATTTGTAGTTGTCCCACAATCATGGAGTCGCTTTTTCTTTTTTTCTTTTTCTTTTCCATTTCCGTCTTCTTTTCAAATCGATCCGCTCCTTTTCAAATCAATCCGCTCCTTTTCCGTGCTTTATCCGTCACCTTTTTTTTCAGTCAATCTTAATCTGATCAATCTAAATCTATTACAATCTTATCTCATTTAATTAATCTACTTCATTTCATTTCATTTCATTTAATTTCACTTCACTTCACTTCACTTCACTTCTCCTCTTTCTTCTCACAATGGCTCCCGGTTTAGGCTTCTACAATCAAGCTGTGCCCCAGCTGAAATCTCTCAAAGACATGTCTCCAGAAGAACAAGGTGAAGCCATCGCCCTACAAGTTATGGGTTTCATGCAGTCCTGTCCTGGTAAAACTGCTGTCTCTGGTGTATCTGGTTTCTTTCTTGGTGGTTTCTTTGGTCTATTCATGGCCTCAATGTCCTACGACGTCCCTGGTGGAAACCTAGAATCGGCCTTGAAATTTAACGATTTGCCCTTCAAACAACAAATGAAAATACAGTTCTCTGACATGGGCAAAAGAATGTACTCCTCTGCCAAAAATTTTGGCTACATTGGTGGGATCTACTCAGGTGTAGAATGCTGTGTCGAAAGCCTAAGAGCAAAAGACGACATCTATAATGGTCTTATGGCTGGTTGTATAACTGGTGGAGGTCTAGCTATTAAATCTGGCCCTGTTGCAACTGCCATAGGATGTGCAGGCTTTGCTGCTTTTGGTGCTGCAATAGATTTGTATATGAGAAAAGACTATGCTCCTCCACCTCCAAATGACTATGATGATTAATCCCTTTAATCACTTTCCTGTTTTTATCTATTTCTCTTTTTCTGTTTGCATTCAATGAATTTGTTCCTTCTAATGAAACTTAATGAAACTCTTTAATGATTCACTTTGTATTTTTCAAGTTTTATTTCCTTTGGTTTCTTTACATTTTCCTCCATCTCTTCACTTCAAGTTGTAAATAATCTTAATTCCATAATCTTAATTTTTTTTTTCTCTTTAAACCACTGTAAAAACTTACTAAATCCGTCTTTTAAACTGAAAATTTTTCGATTTTAAATCATCTACTATAAAACAATAACCAAACAATAACTTTTTTTTACTATTTTTTTACTTGTTTTTTACTTGTTCTTTTGTTTTTTTTTCTCTTTTATATACCCTATTGTATCATAAAACCATGGACTTGACTGACTACGCTGACCACTTTCCAACTTTCTTCACTGGAAAATCAATTAAAAAGAAACAAACAAAAAAAAAACTGAAAAAAAAATCAATCCATTATTCTGATATCCACGACTATGAAATTTTCGATCCCCAAAACGACAACAACTCTGAAATTCAAGACAACAATGGCAATTTAACCATTTACGACAAAGATGACAACAAAATTATCATAAGGTATGCCGATAGACTCTCTTTACCCCAAAACTGTCAAAAATATTGGAAACAACGTTATAGCATTTTTTCCAAATTCAACGACAACATAAGGCTAACCTCAGAACTCTGGTACTCTGTTACTCCAGAAGCAATTGCAGACTACATTGCATCCTACATAAAGCAGAACTACACTTTCACCACAAATACTGCTTCTCCACAGAAAACCTCCATCTTGGACGTTTTTGCTGGTGGTGGAGGAAACTCAATCCAGTTTGCTTACCACTTTGACAAAGTAATAGCTATCGATATAAATTTTGCCAATTTGTACTGCTTGAAACAAAATTCAAAAGTCTACCAAATCAATGAAAAGATTGAAACCATCCAAAAAGATTGGTCTCAAATCAATGATGCATATCTACTCAGCTTGAAAAAAGACTACAATATCAACTTTATATTTGCAAGTCCTCCCTGGGGTGGTCCAGAATATTTAAACAAAGATACCTTTGATTTACAAAACGATTTGAAACCATTTTCCCTAACTGATCTTTTAAGTGGTTTTCTCAAAATAACAAAAAATATAGGCTTGTTCTTACCTAGAAACTCAGATTTGAATCAATTGAATCAAATAACAAAGGATTTGTTTGGTGAAAATTCAAACTGTTTTGTAGCCAAAATCAGCTTAAGAACAAGAACTAAAGGGTATTGTTGTTTTTGGTGTTGAATTGATTTATTATTATGTATTAATTTATATTTTAAACCCTTATGGGTTGTTTTTTTTGTCATATAGCATTGCTGAAACAAAATATATATAGTATACATATCTAGAATTGAATTTGAAAGAAAAAAAAATAACAAAAAAAAAAACAATATCAAATAATTAATTGAAAATTTTAAATATTTAAACTGAAAAAATGAGTATAAACAAAAATTTATGAAAAATTTATGAAAGGCATATGAAAAAATGATAAAAAATTCATGAAAAAAAAATAACAAAAAAAAAAAATAATATAAAACTTATGAATTTTTATAAAGGTTTTTGAAAACTATTGCCATTGGCAAAAAATGATACTTCATTCAATTTACTTTCATTGATTGTAGTTAATAAAGTACTGGCATTATACTTAAGGTCAGGAACACTCATTCTATTAGTTTTATTTTTATTTTTATCACTATTGTTATTGTTATTGTTATTAACGTTTCCATTGACTAAATTATTATTAAAATTTGGCAATGGACTTCCCCCTAAAATGCTATCTCTAACTCTTGTAGAAGTTCTCAATGCTTTGATTATACGGTCTTTATTTTTGATTGTCTCTCTTAAATCCATGATAGTATCTTGTTGTTCCTGGATAAGTTCTTCCAATTCTTTATTGTTATTGTTATTGTTATAGTTGTTGTAATTATTGTTGTAATTCCCATTGTTATTTATGCTGCTATTAAACATATTATCGTTAAAGTTGGCCAATATGTTATATGAATCTATATGAATTGGCGAGGGATTTTGGTGCAAGGATAATGATGAATTAGAGCCCTTGAATGAAATTTTTGTAGGCAGTTCATTATCAGATATGTTTAAATTATTAATTAAATTGTGGATGTTATTGGCACTATTATTGTTACCATTATTGTTACCATTATTACTAGCAATACTATTATTGTTGTTATTACTGTTGTTATTATTGTTGCTATTATTGTTGCTATTATTATTACTACTATTGCCACTTAAAGTATTAAATGACTTTTCATATTCCATTTTCTTTAATTGGTTTTCCAAATGAGATATATAGCTGTTATTTTCTTCAATTTCCGAGTCTTGTCTTTTGAATAAATCTTCGATATTTTTAATTAGATTTTGATTGATTTTGGATAAATTTGAGTGTGATAAACTGTTTGTAATTTCTGATTTAATCATGGTTTGCTCTATTCTTTTGGAATCGTTTAATCTTGATAGATGTTCTAATCTTTCATTGAGTATTCTATTTTCTGATTCAAGTAGACTGTATTCGTCTTTTAAATCTTCGTAATTTTTTTGCAAATCTTTATTGATTTGAGAATCATTACTATTAAAGTTGCCATTAGTATTAGCACCACTATTATTATTATTATTATTATTATAGTTATTATTAATAACGTTCAAAACATTTGTATTATCATTAGATAATATGGAATTTGTAGAGTTATTATTTTTTAGTAAATTCAATTCGATCTTTTGTTTTTCCAATTGTATTTTCAAGGCCTCGATAATTTTGATGTTTTCTAGATTTATTTCTTCATTATTACTGCCATCATATAACTCGTGTTTTGTGACATTAAGTGTTATATTTTTGGCTCTGGCTGCAAATCTTAAAGTGTTGATAGTTTCGTTGAAATTTTCCATTGATAAATGAATTGTACAAAGGATTGATACAATTGCATTACCCGATAATGCTGGTTGTAATAGCCTTGTTAATTTCGAGTCTCTATAGTTGATATGATTTAAAGAAGAGTTTGGAGAAGATAGTTTTGATATGACAGATGATAAAGCTAATAGAGATTTATTGATGAAAGAGCCTTCTTTCCTTCTTTCAGATTGAGAGGTAGCTCTTTCTGAACCTGCTAGATCACATAGAGACAAGGTTGATATGGTTGATTTTTTTGTTGAGTTATTTTTATTGATTAATCTTATTAGAATAATAGCGTGGGACCTTGAAGATCTTTGGTTGAAATTTGTTGAAGCAGTTTTTCTAAAGGTGTCGCCTTTTTTAATCAAATTTAATAGCTGGGAGGAAGAAGTGACAATTTCTTCAGTTAAACCTATGACTTTTATTCCGTAAATTGGATCATCTCTAATTTTTAGATCAATTGAGTCGTTACTGCCATTAAATTGTGGGATGGATATCTGGGTTTGAGGCAGCAATAGGTCGATTAGTTTTTCGTTATAAATCTCTAAATAGGACACTTGTATTGTGAATGAGTTGTTGGTTGTGTTTTGGTTGCTATTGGATGAGACATCGTTGTTGTTGTTGATGTTGTTTATGTAACTAAAGATTTCATTGATTGCTAGGGGAATTAGACCAGGATCGTTGTTGTTTCCTTGCATTGAATAAGTTTTGCCTGAGCCAGTCATACCATAGGCGAAAACTGTTGCGTTGAAGCCATTGATCAAGTTGGCTACCAAGTTTTTAACGATTTTCAAGTATATGAAGGAGTTTGATATGTTTGAGTTGAAAACGTTATCAAAAGAAAACAAGCCAAATTCGGGCGTTGATATAGTGTTGGAATTATCGTTGATGTTCCATAGGGATTTTGATTTCGATGGAGACAAGTTGTTGTTGGATAAACCACTGGGATGAGGTATGCTTAATGGTCTGGGTCTGATTGAAACCGATATAGTGCCAGAGTAGGAGGAAGAGTTGAGTGAGGTTGAGGACGATGCTGAGGAAGAAGGCGAGGTTTCACTGTTACTATTGCTAGTGGCAATGCTATTGGCGAGCGAGTTATTTAGTATGTTGTTATTACTTAATAGGTTTTGATTATTATTTAGACTTGAATTAGGTCTTGAATTTGGTCTGGAATTCAATCTGGAATTTGGTCTTGAAATCTGTCTGCTGGAGTTTCGAGATGAGGATCTGGAAAATGGATTAACAAAAGTGGAGCGAGTTGGACTCTTGTTGTTGAGGCTGCTGCTGCTGTTGTTGCTGGAGCTGGTGCCATTGCCATTGGAGAGACTGAGCGAAGAAGTCTGTCTTCTTAGCGACGATGGTGTTCTTGGAGCGAGATTTGCAGATCTTCTGAGACTGAGGTTCGGATTGTAGGTCGACATTGTTCCCTTTGGGGGACAGTGGGTGTAATTGACAACAGCAAGCAAGGAGTGCGATGAACAGATACCACAAGTTGTTGCTGATAATGCTAGCTTTGCTATGCCCTTTCTCTTGCCTGGATATTCAGTTATTGTTTTTTTTTACTTACCTCTGTTTGAAGCTGCTTCTGCTACACACTTTCTGCGAATTCCGCCCCTGTCCGAAATTCGAACCGCGCTCAGAGCAAAGGCATCCGTGGACGTGGTAGCGGATTACCAGCCACCACAACGGGTCAATGCATAAGTCTGCAGTGCTCTGAATGCGGCGTAATTAGACATATACAGACATGGCTGTACTTTCGCCCGCAAACATGGCACTCCACCGGATACCCCCTCGGAACGCGGGCGATTGGTTTAGCGAGTATCTTGTTTGCTAAATGCCGTGTTGTGATTGGCTTGTTGGCTGGGCAGTATTACTCAAAAGCCCAGACCGTTGGAAGCGCTGTGTTGGGCGCGAAACGAAAATCACAGCTGGATTGCAGTACTAAACAGAGCAGATACTACTGGCTGTTTATTTGGGTTATCGCAAAAACGCAGATCACTGCTAACATCCGGTTGTCAGTTATCTCCGGAGATGCAAGGTCATCGCGCTCGAATTTCGCTCAGCAATTTGAAAAAATTTGTGCTTTTAGGTTTTCGTCCTCTTCTTATAAATTTTCTTTTCTTTATGCTGTTTTTTTCCTTTGCAAAAAAAGAGAAATTCAGAAGATGAGTACTTTAAATTTTTTGAATTTCAATAGTTTATTTAATAATTTAATTTGGTTTCAATTTAATTTGATTTGATTGAAATGAAATTATTTATTAATATAATCAATACTTTTATATAATATTCAATAATCCCGTTAATATTTCTTCACTCGCCAATACCTTGTATTCCTACTACCCAATAGCATTAGTACCAATAATAATCATTATAATATTAAAATATTAAAAAGTACCAATGTCTGCAACAAATTCGATCAAACTAATTTCAAGTGATATCCACAGGGGTTTAGCTGAGCTTGTCTCAAAAAGGTATGTCTCTATCCATTATAAAGACACGACTATGATCTATGAAGAAAAACAAACTACGATAAAAATAAAAGAAATACACTCATGTAAATTAAAGAAGAAACTCCGATACTAATATTTTTTTTTTTTTTACTTTTTTAATAAGACTTGGTTTGCCCTTATGTAAAGTTGATCTTAAAAGAGAATCAAATAACGAGGTTTCCTTTAGCATCAGAGAATCTGTTAGAGATGAAGACATTTACATAGTGTCTCAAATATCTTCGGGCGATGTCAATGATCGTTTATTGGAACTACTTATAATGATCAATGCTTGCAGAACTGCTTCTGCAAGAAGAATCACTGCTGTGATTCCCAACTTTCCTTACGCAAGACAAGACAGAAAGGATAAAAGTAGAGCTCCAATCACTGCTAAATTAGTTGCTGATATGTTAACAACTGCTGGTGTAAACCACATCATAACAATGGATTTACATGCTTCTCAAATCCAAGGCTTCTTTGATGTTCCTGCTGACAACTTGTACGCTGAACCAAGTGTACTAAGATACATCAAAGAAAACATTGATTATAAAAACTCAATCTTAGTTTCTCCCGATGCCGGTGGTGCCAAAAGAGCTGCCTCATTAGCAGATCGTTTGGACTTGAATTTTGCCTTAATTCACAAAGAAAGGGCTAAACCTAATGAAGTATCCAAAATGGTTTTGGTAGGTGATGTAACTGATAAGATATCCATAATAGTAGATGACATGGCTGACACTTGTGGCACTCTAGCTAAAGCTGCTGACATCTTGTTGAAAAATGGCTCCAAAATGGTCATAGCAATTGTAACCCATGGCATATTGTCTGGAAATGCAATCAAGAACATTAACAACTCTAACTTGAATAAGGTGGTGTGCACAAACACTGTTCCCTTTGAGAAAAAATTGCTTTTATGTCCCAGGTTGGACACAATAGATATTTCAGGTGTATTGGCTGAGTCCATTCGAAGACTCCATAATGGTGAATCTGTTTCCTATTTGTTTAGAAACTCACCCTTATAGTTATCCCATTATAACTAGCCTAGTTTGCCTAACGAGTAGAAGCTTGCTTTTTCTCTCTCTGTCCTTTTTGCCTCTACTCCTTCTATACGTTTAATATTCGATTTCTATCAATATACATCTCATACACTCTGGCTTGGTTTAGTTTAGTTTAGTGTAGCTTAGCTTAGCTTAACTTGATTTATATTCCATAGCCATTGCTTCTCTTAATCCTTTAGTTATTGGCTTAATAACCGAGTGTTTTTGCCTCCAAACCTTATCCTTCCGAATGGCAAATTCAGACGCATTTTTGAAAGCCATTTACGTCTCATTTCATTTCATTATCTTATCACATTAGCAATATAAATACACAATAATTAGCCTTATTAACAACTAGCTCCTTTTGATACATCTATACTCGAAATTAATACTCCAAAGACTTTTTTTTTTTCCTTTTATTGAAGACCTTTTATATTGATATCTTTCTACTCGCTTTGTAATAATAACACTCATTCAAAATGCCTGCTAATTCCTCTCCTTATGCTGCTTTTGCCTTCGATGTGCTAATCTCCTCCTTGAACAAGCAAAAGACTCCTACACATAATTTGAGGTTTTATAAAGATTTGTTTATTAGAAAGTTCAGTTATAGCGATGATATAAACCACGATTCTTATCCATTGTTTGTGACTTGGAACATCATAGAGGGCAATCTCAGCAATTATCAAGATGACGAACATGAGTTAAGAGGCTGCATTGGATGTTTTAGCAATTTGCCCTTGGAAAAAGGGTTGATTGAGTACTCCAAAATCTCAGCATTTGAAGACCCAAGGTTTGAACCCATCGAAAAAAGGGAATTGAATAGATTACTGGTGTCTATAACTTTATTAAAAGATTTTGAAGTTGGACTGAATCCTTTGGATTGGAAATTGGGCGAAAATGGAATAAAAATTTCATTTGTTGATAGAGGGAGCAAAAAAAGTGCAACATTTTTGCCGGATGTGCCAGTTGAACAAGATTGGGATAAAGAGACAACATTGAATTATTTGGTTCAGAAAGCTGGTGTTTCCAAATATAAGGTTAATTATAAGAAGTTTGATATTAAATTGACAAAGTATAAAGGTGATAAATCTTCAATGAGTTATAAAGATTATCTCAACTTGTTTGTTTAATTCAATTTAGAATTGTTTTTAGTTTTGTTTTTGTTTTTATTTGATATAATTTTATCATTTCGTTTATATTTCATTACAACTTGTGATGATCTTATTTTCTTGATGATACCAGTTTTTGCATCTGAATAGTCTTTAAAATATTTTGAGATCATTATGATTTTCAACATAGTATAAATATTGTTTTAGATTGTATTTACAAATAGGTTTCAAGCAAGTTAAACAGTTTTGTAAAATTTGAGTTTGCATTTAACAATAGAGGTTCATTTAGTTATTTTTATCATACAATGCAAAAAAGTATCAAAAATTTTAACCCCTTAATAATTGATAAATCATAGATAATAACAATAATATTTTTTTTTTATTATTTAAAATCAATAAACTAAAAATCAGAATAATTACAATTAAACAATTCTAGAGAAAAAACGATAAATTGGAAACCTTGTTTAAAAATCGATTTAAAAAACAATCTATGGTTCAAAAATTTAGTTAAATAAAAACCAATGCACTGAAAATAAATGACTACTCCGAGACCAGACCTTACTTTAAAACAGCAAAAGAGCATAAATCATTTATAAATTATCCAAAATAAGTCAAAATAAGTCAAAATAAGTCAAAAAGCAGCATGAAAAACACCAAAAACACCAATTTAATAGAGCAAACATAAACCTTTTATTCAGATCCAACCGACTCAAATGTCTTAGGAGCGTTCGAATTCCCTTTTAGAAACAAAAACCTCACCTTGAGGAAGCAGAGCCGGGATTCAACTCCACAAAAATGGCTGCTTTTTAAGTTTCTAAAAACACACAGCACACCGCAACCTGCATGAAACCTAATATTCTTATATTATCTTGGCTTTCTCTCAAACCGCATGATTTACCCGGTCTATGTCCAGGATTTATATCTGCACTCATAACAAAAGTTTTTTAACTTTTAGCTCTGTGCAGTTTAGCTTTGCCAAGAGATATAGTGTAGACTAGTATAGTCTCTGTATTAATATGCGATGTCCTGCGCTTGCGCACATTCTTGATAGCTTATACCGCTGTGTGTATGTGTGTATCTACTTTTGCTCCCAATCTTTATCACTTCATATTTTATATAAGGCTCAAAATTTCTTGATTTTTAATCTTTTCAATTTTAAATCCATTGAAAAAATACTTTCAAACTCGAAAATGCATAATATTTTCAGAAAAATAGGGCTGTGTTTTAGCTTTGGGGAAAACGGTTTAATCTCAGGAACAATAAATTCGATCTCTGGTTGCAATAAATTAAATAGAGAGCTGAAAGCTGACCAGATTGCAATGATTGCATTTAATAGTACTTATGCAATTTAATTACTTGTAAGCTCTCGTAAAGGATTGTATCTATCTGGTTCTGCTTTATTATTTATATCTTTTGCTGCTATTGTTATTCTTGTTTATTTTGTTTTAGGTTCATTTTTCAATTTGGATTTCCATATTTTTACTTATAACATTGATACTAGATTATCTTCCAATTAAACAACTTGGTATATTTGAAGTCATTTCATCTTCTATAAAAATTTTTGTGTTAATTGGTATAATTTTATTTTTAAATGTTGCTATGGCTGGTGGTGATCCAAACAAGGATACTATTGGTTTACAACAGATATTGGGGTAACTTCAGCACTTTTAAAGAATACACAACTGAAAAAGGTTCTATTGGAGGTCTACCAGGTTGACTTGCCGGATTTATTGCATCTTTAACTGCTGCAAATCTGTTCATCTTCTGGAATCGAAATTTTTTGTATTGTTTTTCCTGAAGCTACCGAAAAGTTTGAAAAAGCTATCATCAAAGCAGTCAATTATACTTATTTTCTGAATACTACCTTTTACATAATCACCATTGTTTTGTTATGCAAATTTTACTGTTTCTCTATTAGCCTTTTTAACCATCACTGACCAAAAAGCCTTTGACTATTTTGTATTAGAAACATCAATTTTTGTCTTATCAACTTGGTCAACCATTCTTTTAAGTCATTGTTGCCTTTATGAACAGTTTTTCAAGCTCAAAATCATAGAACAATTTGGAAAATTCGTTGAAGTACAATACTTTATTAAAACCATTCTCTATTATTGTTGCCGCCTATATAACCATCAATTTATATTCAATGTCATTTTTCTTTATATCATCAATACACAATATCCCATTTTTGTTCTTTTGTAACTGCTTTTTTTGGCTCTGAAAATAACTGCTTGCAACATCGTTTTGTGGAAATTGATTTTTGAATTTCCAAAAACCTCAATCAACAAACCATTTGGTTTATTTCTTATATTCGAATCCCAATTCAAATGCAAAAAACAACAACAGCTCACTATCCAAAACAGTAACCATTTGAAACCACTTCAATCAGCATGGCAAATCACATCAATGGTCAAAACCTGTCCAAAATACTTATTCTCATTTGCCTTCTTTTAAACTTTGCTGATTGTCTATCAATAAACTATAAAAAAGAAAACACAAAAATCTACAAAAACAACCAAAATCCCTTCTTGAATTTAAACTCCTTCAAACATTTAAAGCCATTCAACTCTTCGTTCATAAAGACTAAAGTCAACTTTACTAAAAACCTGAATTTACACTCAAACTCATTTTTGGACTTGGATCTTTCGAACAAATTATTAGAAAACCTGCTAAATTCATTTGATAACAAAGATCATCGTAACATTTCTGCTTCAAACGAAGATGAAAACGACAATCAATACAACCATTACAATCCAATCAAAAACTATGCTCCTTACACAACTTTATGCCCTTTGAATGAACGCTTGGTAAGATCTGCGTATTTTGATGGACTTAACCAACCTTCCTCACAACTATCGCTATCACTAGAAGAACAGAACTATATTGCAAATAGACAACAAAAGACCCAGGTAGCTCTTGAAAACTATCTTAACAGAATCAGTATCGATGGCTTCAACTGCTCTCACTTCCTAAAACTATCTTCAAAACCCACCACCATCAGCATAGCCATATCTGGTGGTGGATATAGATCAATGCTCACATCTGCTGGAGCAATAAGTGCTCTAGATATAAGAACCAAAAACTCAACCAATCTGGGTCATTTGGGTGGTTTGCTACAATCTACATCATACATTTCAAGTGTGTCTGGTGGTTCTTGGTTACTCACCTCTTTAATGTTCCACAACTTCAAAAGTATTGAAGAATTAAGAGATGATAGCAAGTATTGGCGCTTAGATTCTCCATTGTTAGAAGGAATACCTGATGTTAATATTGATGTTAATAAGTTAGAGAGTACTGGAGACAACCAGAAAAACAATGAGAACAATTTTGACTTTGGCAACAGTAACAGTAATGGTAACTTTCCAAAAATGACTTTTAAAGATAAAATTTTGAAATCATTAAATCTCAGTGGCAAACAAAAACGCGAGAATCCTATACATGACCATGATTCTGATTCCAATTTCGATTTCAATCCAATAACTGATAGTAATAATAATAATAATAATAATGATATTTTGGATTTTCAAAGTTATTTTCATTTCGATAATATTGATGCTTATGAATCTCCTTTCAGCGACTATGTACAAAATAAACAAAATAAGAGCAGAAATAGCAGTTTGGAACAAATAGCTCATGACAACAATAAATCTAAACTCAATAGCACTAATGATCAAAATATTTGTAAATCCAAAAAATTAGAAAATAAACAATTGGAATTTCAAGAATTGGAGAATAAAAAAAATGGACTTTCTTTGAAAAACTTTTTTTCTAGACTCTCAAATATTGATACAGATATTGATACAAATAATAATAACAAAAACAGCAATAATAACAATAACAATAATAATAACAATAATAATAATAATAATAATAATAATAATAATAATAATAATAATAATAATAATAATAATAATAATAATAATAATAATAATAATAATAATAATAANATAATAATAATAATAATAATAATAATAATAATAATAATAATAATAATAATAATAATAATAATAATAATAATAATAATAATAATAATAATAATAATCCATTGGATTTATCTCACGAAAGCATGCCCATATTGAAAAAAAATTTAAAAACCAAGACTTCCCTCTCATCATTTAAGAAAAATTTAAATGGAAACCCTAAAATAACGAAAGAAAAAGAATTCATTTTTAATAACGATCAATTGAAAAAAAATTCAATAACAAATTTTAGAAAAATATTAACATTCTATCGCAATTTACATCGAGATGTTCGTGACAAAAAGCTAGCTGGATTTCATATTTCATTTACAGATTACTGGGGCAGAGCACTATCAAAAAAGATTTTGCCATTTCAAGAAAATAAATCATTGACATTCTCAAGCGTTAGAAAGCTACCATCTTTCAAAAACTATGATCTACCATTTCCAATTTTGATTTCCAATCTACGATGGCCCACCAACGACTTGGAAAAAATAAACAATGATTTAATTGACAGCAAAACTTCACAAATATTTGAATTCAATCCATATGAGTTTGGCAGCTGGGAATCATACTTAGAAGCATTTGTAAAAATTAAGTATTTAGGTACAATGCTAAATGATGGTATTCCAATCTTTAAAATTAATAACAATTCAATTTGTGTGAATGGGTTTGACAACATCGGGTTTATTACAGCAACTTCATCGTCGTTATTTAACAGTGTTATTTTCTTCATTTGGAAATTGATTGGCAGAAGCAAGAAAGAGACATATACAGCATTTAACACAGTTTTGAAAATTTTTGGATTAAATATCAACGACAATAATCAAAGTACCGGTTTTAATAAGCATCATCCTGATTACGCACTATTTTCTCCCAACCCATTTTTCGGGTACAACCATGGTAAAAATTCATTAAAAATTAGCAAAATTCCTCATTTGTTTTTGGTTGATGGCGGAGAAGATGGACAAAATGTACCATTTCAGCCATTTTTAACAGTTAAAAATAGAGAGGTTGATTTAATTATTGCAATTGATTCCACATCGGATAAATGCAATTATCCCAACGGCACAACTTTAAAATTAACTGCTCAAAGATATCATGGTTCTAGTTTTATTGATAACAATAACCAAAGCACTTATGAATCTATTATGAATACTAGCAGAAATAATTTTGATTATATTAATAATAGAAATAATGAAAAGTTAAAAAACAGTACAAAAATAAAAATTGAAAATAGACATGATGACATACCAAGTAGTTTTTGGACGGCAGTTGGTGACAAGGAAAAAATAGTTGAGCACGATATCTTTCCTGAAATTCCAGATTTAGGTGATTTGGTAAAAAACAATTTTAATAAAAAACCGGTGTTTTTCGGTTGTGACCTAGATAAGGCATATCCTGTTAGGGCCTTCAATAATAAAAATGCTGAACACAAAGATAAAACCAAAACCAAAATCAAAACTAGAAACAATAACGGCACAAAAAAGATCTGGTTTCCACCATTAATTGTTTATTTTCCAAACTCTAATTATACGTTTGAATCAAATCAGTCAACTTTCAAACTACAATACGGACATGATGAAGAATGTAAAATGATTGAAAATGGCTATAGTATATTGACATACGGAAATTCATCGAGTTATTTAACTAATAAAGAGAATTATGAAACCGAAAATATTCGGTTTGATCAGTGTATGGGATGTGCAGCGATGAAGAGAGAGTTTGATAGAATTGAAAGAGGAATAAACAGAAATTATTTTCAAAAGGAATCAAAACATAATTTGAAGAAAAATATTTATTATAGTGTAAATAACCAGACTGAGATATTTGAGATTCCTAAAATCTGTGTCAAATGTTTTGAAAAATTTTGTTATAATTAACGAGCTGAAGAAAGGAGTTCAAACATAATTTTAGTTACTTTTAAGATTTGGAAACTCTATAGAATAATGAACTTGTTTATATTTTAAAATTAAAAGATTAATATTCTGTAAATATTTAGTATTAAATTTATTACTTTGAATTAACCTTTAGTTTTAAAGTAGTTGAAAACTAGTAAAAGGGATGCTTTTCCAGATAAGGATAATGAACTTGCTTTTTTGTCAATAATCTACGGCATTAGTAGCTGACAATGGCCATGTTTTTTCTTGGAATTGATGAAAGGGAGTAAAAATAAAATTGAAAAATTACAAAATTGAAAAATCGAAATTTTTTTAAATAAAAACAAATAAATTCTTTAATTCACTAACAGTTGATTCAAATCTAATCCACCAAGGATTTATCAGAAAGGGAAAAAAAATTAAAAAATAATAAATTTTAGTTGAACACAAAACCGGATGATAATAACTAACTTTAATTTAATGAGCAAGAGAAATAATGATAAAATAAATAATAAATATTAGAACAAATACACAAATTTAAAACAAAACAATATTTCAAAATATCAAAAAAAATATCGTGTAACGAAACTTTACACCATCTCTGAACTTTACAAATATTTCTGAGGATCAGCAATGTGATTGCTCGCATGAACAACAACAACAGTGGTCGGAAACCCAAGCGATACGAATAAAAAGTGGCAGACACAGACACAGACACAGACACAAGCCAGAAATACGAGGTTCGAGCAATCAACAATATTAAACATAAAAGCTTGAGCAAAAGCTTGATACAATAGCGAACACAATAGCGAACACAACAGCAAACACAACAGCAAACACAAAAGCTTGACACAAAAGCTTGACACAAAGACCCTGCATGATGGTGCTGATAGGTGTTGGAAATAGAGCAGAGTGAGACAGAGTGAAACAGAGTGGGGGGGGGGGGCAGGGCGATAAGATGCCATGAAAAATAACTCATGAAAAATAACCCATGAAAAATAACCCATATACACAGTAATGGAATAGTTTGGTTGCTATTGTTGCAATTCTGGCATGTTCGTTATTATGATTGAGTTGAAATTGGTTCTTTTTGTTTACCGATTATTGATTTATTGATTTATTGATCATTTTTTCACTTAATTTTTCACTTAATTTTTCACTTAATTTTTCACTTAATTTATTATTTTGGGTGATATGTTTTCTTTTTAAATTCAAATTGGACATGAGATAGTGTCACATCACTCACATCGTTGCATCAAATATATGGTCTGATGTGCTGGGTTTCCAGAGTTTTTGCATTGAAATCTGATATAATTGCTTGCCATTGTCAATTAGCTTTGACCATAGTAATAAAATGATATATAAGTAACAGGGATTTCTCATCCATTGACAGACTTTCTAGTTGGCAATTATTTATTTCAGAAACAACTGGAATCTACTCTAATATATCTGTACAACTATTGTTCTAATTGTTCCAATTATACAAGTTATACAAGTTATACAAGTTATACAAGTTATACAAGTTATACAAGTTATACAAGCTATACAATCTGTATACTACTGATTTGTTTGGGATATTAACCATTTAATTTATTTGATTTTGCTCTTTACCAACATCGTTGCTACAATGCCTGCTCAACGATCCAGAAACAACAATTTGAAAAAAGCATTCTTTAAACAATTCACCTCCACAGTGTTTGATACTTACAATAAAGACATTGACAAATGGTTTGCCTACTACTTCTATGATCCGTTTGCCAAATCGGTGTTTTATGTTGCCAACACCAGCACCAGAATGATTTGTGAACCGGCTTGTATGGAGTACGAAAAGGAACAACTTTCTCCCAACATTTGCTTTATCACAAAGTGTGAAGCACAACAACTACAATACCTACAGAATTACAATTTGTGCAAATGTTGTGTGCACTACTTCACCACCACCACCACCACCACCATAAACAACAACAACAACAATATAATTGGTAACAGTGATCAGTTTGAGGTTGGGCTTTTGGCATCCTGCTGCAATCAGCTATTCACCAATGTGTGCCAGATCGACATGCACGAGCAGTACATAAAAGCGTCGAGAGATCTACAAAAAAATGCCAAATTCAACAAGAAATCGGGCACTGCGACAGGCCAAATCTCCTACAACATGCCTTATAACGTCAAGCTCGCTCAGCTAAGTGCCAGAATGCTAGCCAACAACGCCATGGCAATTGAGCAAAACCGAATGTTAGGATTGCCTCAGATACCCAAACTCACACTAAATCAGCTTGTCAAAGCCAATGGCTATTCTGACTGCTACTACCAAAGGGTGTTCAAGTCCATCATCAAACTAACTCCCAAAGAATTTGGAGCAGCATGCCAGAAAGTCTTTAGAGAGTATTTTCAAGCTTCTGGAAGTCAGTTTGCACAGTGTTTGAATACAGGGGCACCATTGAGACAACAACCACCTAATCCATCTACATTCAATGGTGACTCAAGCGCTTATACAAATAGTAATGCTAATGGGATTAATAGTGCCAACAATAATAGCGCTGCTAATATTACCGATGGAAATAATACCAATAACCGTACTGATTCTATTGAATACTATATCGATAGTTTTAAGGATGTGTTGAATCACACTAAAATTGTTTCTGCTGTCTCTACTACCACTGACTACACAGTACCTCGAGTATTGCCTGAAATATGTGATGAATTGAACAATAATCCAACAGAAGCAAGGGCCTCTCAGTCAATTGATGTTTGTGATAATGTTTGTGATAATGTATTTTATAGTTCCATGTTCAAACAGCTTAGAACCCATATGGAAGTTTTGCAAATCGATGAGAACAGCAATCTTAACATAGAGCTCAACAATAACATACAAGACAACCTTGTTATCGATTCGAACACTGATTGCAATATTGATTGCAACATTGATTGCAACATTGATTGCAACATTGATTGCAACATAGATCCCAACATAGATCCCAACATAGATCCCAACATAGATCTAAACATCGATTTCAACGATTATTTTGAATACCCAGATGATGTTTCTAATAAAACTCTGGAGCATGTTGAAAGCCATGATCAGGATCAGGATCACGATCCAAACCACGATCAAGATTACAATCAGGACTATTTTTATGTCTTCCAAAATACATCCGACCCTAGTAGTTTTGATTTTATTGAAATTGAAGAATTTGCAGCTAAGCAGATGTTACAGGACTCCAGTATAGACAACTACATAGCATCTGAGTCATTGGCAGAAAATGAATCAAATGAATCAAATGAATCAAATGAAATTAATGAAATTAATGAGTTAAATGAGCTAAATGAATTCACCAATATTGATATCTCAAGTAATATTCCTAGAACTTTCCAGTTTGACGACTTACCAGAGTTTGATGTTGAACTTATGCTCAAAGACATCAACAATATGTTCAACGACATTAACAATATTCCAAACAACAGCAGTGATTCCGAATATGACATTGATATGGAATCTTGATGTTAAAGTGATATATGTTATTATTTGTGGCGTTATATTGGATAATGGGATAATGCCGAATGGGATAATGCTGAATTGGCAATAACTAATAATTAATAATTGGCAGATAAATATTTATTTTAATTGGTTTATCTTGCCTGTTTTATGTTTCACTAGACAGTTTTAGTTTTTATGTATACTATACTATACTATATTATATTATATTATATTATATTATATTATATTATATTATATTATATTATATTATAATCTTTATTCTAATCTATACTATAATTTAATTTAATCTATATTCTAATCTAATCTATAATCAAATCAAATCACATAAATTGCTGGTGTTGATTTTAGGCAATGAAAATACTAAAGGCAGTGCTGAATTCTACATCAGTAATAGTGCTTGTAATAGAACTGACTGTGAATGTTACTGTTACTCTTATGGTTATTGCTGTTTCTGCTTCAATAACACAAGAGTTCTACAAAACATCAACTACCATGCTCCAAATGGAATAAAGCATACACTTTGAACAAAATACTGTCCAATGTATGTGTGCCCAATAAAACAACTTTTGCATTTGTATATGCTACTCAATCACATATATGGTACAGATATTTTGCTGATGGAAATAACTTTTATTCGTTCAAGATAACAGTTTGAATCATCAATCAGTTCATAATAATCAATTAGTTCATAATTATCAATTAGTTCATAATAATCAACCATCGTTAATTATCAATATATCATATTATATCTCTTTTTATTTATATTTATATTATTTATATTATTTATATTATTTTCATCATGACAAACTTTATTTGCAAATCATCTGCATGGACCAGCACCATGGGTGCAGACCAAAACTCAATTCCCAACATCAATCCATCCGCTGCTTATTACTCCAACTCCAACTCCAACTCCAACTCCAACTCCAACTCCAACTCCAACTCCAACTTCATCCCATTCGAGCGCTCATTGTTGTTTGAAATACTAAACTATAAACAGGTGTATCACAGCTTTCAATTCCAAGCCAGAACAGCTTTGCCTGATAGCTCCAGTGCTTACAGCGATACCAATCCACCAGTCTCACAAATCAACTGTCTGGGTGCTCGTTGTGCTACTGACACTGGTTTGACTCAAGCAAAACAGTCATCGTGTGGATATAATGGGTGTTTGAATGAATTTGCTATCTCGACTGGTTATGTTCCAAATCCCAGTGTTCCGAATTCAAATGTCTTAATGGAACATAGTTTGTACTTGGATCGCATGAGCAATACAAATAGATTTGAATTTGACAATATATCTCAAAAATTTCAAAGCTATAACTCACAACCATATTATACTGATTATCCATCTACTCTGGCTAATCAACTTAATCAACTTAATGAAGTTAGTCCAACCAATTCAAGCTATTTTTCTGGTTGTAGCATTTGGTGTAGTTCACCTATACATAAAAAATTGCAGCCTAGTGCTGTGGCTGTTTTGGACTGTTCCTGGACAGCTTGTGGAAGTAGAGGTAGTACAATTGGTGCTGCTAGTGCAAGATATTACGGCGAGGAAATCGATACTTGTGGTGGTGACTCGGTATTAAATTTACATGAGACTCATGTATCTGATTTATTTGATGTATCTGATGTATCCGATGTATCTGATGTATCTGATGTATCTGATGTATATAGTGGTGCACAATGCCTTGGGTTTGACACTGCACTTGCATCAGATTGTTCATCGTCAGTTGATGACCTTTCTGATAGTTTGGCGTCTGTTTTGTCAAGTGATTCAAATCACAATCACAATCACAATCACAATCACAATCACAATCACAATCACAATCACAATCA